>NW_028225624.1:0-250172 GCF_052327205.1 Somniosus microcephalus | reverse complement strand
CTTCGGCTTCTTCTGATTCACCCTCCAGACTTCACATTCTCCTTCTCCTTCTTCTACTTCTTCTGATTCACCCTCGAGACTTCATCTTCTCCTTCTCCTTCTTATGCTTCTTCTGATTCACCCTCCAGACTTCACCTTCTCCTTCTCCTTCTTCTGCTTCTTCTGATTCACCCTCCAGACTTCACCTTCTCCTTCTCCTTCTTCTACTTCTTCTGATTCACCCTCTAGACTTCAACTTCTCCTTCTCCTTCTTCTGCTTCTTCTGCTTCACCCTCCAGACTTCACCTTCTCGTTCTCCTTCTTCTGCTTCTTCTGCTGCGCCCTCCAGACTTCACCTTCTCCTTCTCCTTCTTCTGCTTCTTCTGCTTCACCCTCCTGACTTCACCTTCTCCTTCTCCTTCTTCTACTTCTTCTGCTTCACCCCCCTGACTTCACCTTCTCCTTCTCCTTCTTCTGCTTCTTCTGATTCACCCTCCTAACTTCACCTGCTCCTTCTCCTACTTCTGCTTCTTCTGATTCACCCTCCTGACTTCACCTTCTCCTTCTCCTTCTTCTGCTTCTTCTGATTCACCCTCCAGACTTCACCTTCTCCTTCTCCTTCTTCTGCTTCTTCTGATTCACCCTCCAGACTTCACCTTCTCCTTCTCCTTCTCCTGCTTCTTCTGATTCACCCTCCAGACCTCACCTTCTCCTTCTCCTTCTTCTTCTTCTTCTGATTCACCCTCCAGACTTCATCTTCTCCTTCTCCTTTTCTGCTTCTTCTGATTCACCCTCCAGACTTCACCTTCTCCTTCTCCTTCTTCTGCTTCTTCTGATTCACCCTCCAGACTTCACCTTCTCCTTCTCCTTCTTCTACTTCTTCTGATTCACCCTCCAGACTTCACCTTCTCCTTCTCCTTCTTTTACTTCTTCTGATTCAACCTCCAGTCTTCACCTTCTCCTTCTCCTTCTTCTGCTTCTTCTGATTCACCCTCCAGACTTCACCTTCTCCTTCTCCTTCTTCTGATTCTTTTGATTCACCCTCCAGACTTCACCTTCTCCTTCTCCTTCTTCTGCTTCTTCTGATTCACCCTCCTGACTTCACCCTCTCCTTCTCCTTCTTCTACTTCTTCTGATTCACCCTCCTGACTTCACCTTCTCCTTCTCCTTCTTCTACTTCTTCTGCTTCACCCTCCAGACTTCACCTTCTCCTTCTCCATCTTCTACTTCTTCTGATTCACCCTCCAGACTTCACCTTCTCCTTCTCCTTCTTCTGCTTCTTCTGATTCACCCTCCAGACTTCACCTTCTCGTTCTCCTTATTCTGCTTCTTCTGATTCACCCGCCAGACTTCACCTTCTCCTTCTCCTTATTCTGCTTCTTCTGATTCACCCTCCAGACTTCACCTTCTCCTTCTCCTTCTTCTGCTTCTTCTGATTCACCCTCCAGACTTTACCTTCTCCTTCTCCTTCTTCTGCTTCTTCTGATTCACCCTCCAGACTTCACCTTCTCCTTCTCCTTCATCTACTTCTTCTGATTCACCCTCCAGACTTCATCTTCTCCTTCTCCTTCTTCTGCTTCTTCTGATTCACCCTCCAGACTTCACCTTCTCCTCCTCCTTCTTCTGCTTTTTCTGATTCACCCTCCAGACTTCACCTTCTCCTTCTCCTTCTTCTACTTCTTCTGATTCACCCACCAGACTTCACCTTCTCCTTCTCCTTTTCTGCTTCTTCTGATTCCCCCCCCCAGACTTCACCTTCTCCTTCTCCTTCTTCTGCTTCTTCTGATTCACCCTCCAGACTTCATCTTCCCCTTCTCCTTCTTCTGCTTCTTTTGATTCACCCTTCAGACTCCACCTTCTCCTTCTCCTTCTTCTGCTTCTTCTGATTCACCCTCCAGACCTCACCTTCTCCTTCTCCTTCTTCAACTTCTTCTGATTCACCCTCCAGACTTCATCTTCCCCTTCTCCTTCTTTTGCTTCTTCTGAGTCACCCTCCAGACTTCACCTTCTCCTTCTCCTTCTTCTGCTTCTTCTGATTCACCCTCCAGACTTCACCTTCTCCTTCTCCTTCTTCTACTTCTTCTGATTCACCCTCCAGTCTTCACCTTCTCCTTCTCCTTCTTCTGCCTTTTCTGATTCACCGTCCAGACTTCACCTTCTCCTTCTCCTTCTTCTGCTTCTCCTGATTCACCCTCCTGACTTCACCTTCTCCTTCTCCTTCTTCTGCTTCTTCTGATTCACCCTCCTGACTTCACCTTCTTCTTCTCCTTCTTCTGCTTCTTCTGATTCACCCTCCAGACTTCACCTTCTCCTTCTCCTTCTTCTACTTCTTCTGATTCACCCTCCAGACTTCACCTTCTCCTTCTACTTTTTCTGCTTCTTCTGATTCACCCTCCAGACTTCACCTTCTCTTTTTCCTTCTTCTGCTTCTTCTGATTCACCCTCCAGATTTCACCTTCTCCTTTTCCTTCTTCTGCTTCTTCTGATTCACCCTCCAGACTTTACCTTCTCCTTCTCCTTCTTCTGCTTCTTCTGATTCACCCTCCAGACTTCACCTTCTCCTTCTCCTTCATCTACTTCTTCTGATTCACCCTCCAGACTTCACCTTCTCCTTCTCCTTCTTCGGCTTCTTCTGATTCACCCTCCAGACTTCACATTCTCCTTCTCCTTCTTCTACTTCTTCTGATTCACCCTCGAGACTTCATCTTCTCTTTCTCCTTCTTCTGCTTCTTCTGATTCACCCTCCAGACTTCACCTTCTCCTTCTCCTTCTTCTGCTTCTTCTGATTCACCCTCCTGACTTCACCTTCTCCTTCTCCTTCTTCTGCTTCTTCTGATTCACCCTCCAGACTTCACCTTCTCCTTCTCCTTCTTCTGCTTCTTCTGATTCACCCTCCAGACCTCACCTTCTCCTTCTCCTTCTTCTACTTCTTCTGATTCACCCTCCGGACTTCATCTTCTCCTTCTCCTTCTTCTGCTTCTTCTGATTCACCCTCCAGACTTCACCTTCTCCTTCTCCTTCTTCTGCTTCTTCTGATTCACTCTCCAGACTTCACCTTCTCCTTCTCCTTCTTCTACTTCTTCTGATTCACCCTCCAGACTTCACCTTCTCCTTCTCCTTCTTTTACTTCTTCTGATTCAACCTCCAGTCTTCACCTTCTCCTTCTCCTTCTTCTGCTTCTTCTGATTCACCCTCCAGACTTCACCTTCTCCTTCTCCTTCTTCTGATTCTTTTGATTCACCCTCCAGACTTCACCTTCTCCTTCTCCTTCTTCTGCTTCTTCTGATTCACCCTCCTGACTTCACCCTCTCCTTCTCCTTCTTCTACTTCTTCTGATTCACCCTCCTGACTTCACCTTCTCCTTCTCCTTCTTCTACTTCTTCTGCTTCACCCCCCTGACTTCACCTTCTCCTTCTCCTTCTTCTGCTTCTTCTGATTCACCCTCCTAACTTCACCTGCTCCTTCTCCTACTTCTGCTTCTTCTGATTCACCCTCCTGACTTCACCTTCTCCTTCTCCTTCTTCTGCTTCTTCTGATTCACCCTCCAGACTTCACCTTCTCCTTCTCCTTCTTCTGCTTCTTCTGATTCACCCTCCAGACTTCACCTTCTCCTTCTCCTTCTTCTGCTTCTTCTGATTCACCCTCCAGACCTCACCTTCTCCTTCTCCTTCTTCTTCTTCTTCTGATTCACCCTCCAGACTTCATCTTCTCCTTCTCCTTCTTCTGCTTCTTCTGATTCACCCTCCAGACTTCACCTTCTCCTTCTCCTTCTTCTGCTTCTTCTGATTCACCCTCCAGACTTCACCTTCTCCTTCTCCTTCTTCTACTTCTTCTGATTCACCCTCCAGACTTCACCTTCTCCTTCTCCTTCTTTTACTTCTTCTGATTCAACCTCCAGTCTTCACCTTCTCCTTCTCCTTCTTCTGCTTCTTCTGATTCACCCTCCAGACTTCACCTTCTCCTTCTCCTTCTTCTGATTCTTTTGATTCACCCTCCAGACTTCACCTTCTCCTTCTCCTTCTTCTGCTTCTTCTGATTCACCCTCCTGACTTCACCCTCTCCTTCTCCTTCTTCTACTTCTTCTGATTCACCCTCCTGACTTCACCTTCTCCTTCTCCTTCTTCTACTTCTTCTGCTTCACCCTCCAGACTTCACCTTCTCCTTCTCCATCTTCTACTTCTTCTGATTCACCCTCCAGACTTCACCTTCTCCTTCTCCTTCTTCTGCTTCTTCTGATTCACCCTCCAGACTTCACCTTCTCGTTCTCCTTATTCTGCTTCTTCTGATTCACCCGCCAGACTTCACCTTCTCCTTCTCCTTATTCTGCTTCTTCTGATTCACCCTCCAGACTTCACCTTCTCCTTCTCCTTCTTCTGCTTCTTCTGATTCACCCTCCAGACTTTACCTTCTCCTTCTCCTTCTTCTGCTTCTTCTGATTCACCCTCCAGACTTCACCTTCTCCTTCTCCTTCATCTACTTCTTCTGATTCACCCTCCAGACTTCATCTTCTCCTTCTCCTTCTTCTGCTTCTTCTGATTCACCCTCCAGACTTCACCTTCTCCTCCTCCTTCTTCTGCTTTTTCTGATTCACCCTCCAGACTTCACCTTCTCCTTCTCCTTCTTCTACTTCTTCTGATTCACCCACCAGACTTCACCTTCTCCTTCTCCTTTTCTGCTTCTTCTGATTCCCCCCCCCAGACTTCACCTTCTCCTTCTCCTTCTTCTGCTTCTTCTGATTCACCCTCCAGACTTCATCTTCCCCTTCTCCTTCTTCTGCTTCTTTTGATTCACCCTTCAGACTCCACCTTCTCCTTCTCCTTCTTCTGCTTCTTCTGATTCACCCTCCAGACCTCACCTTCTCCTTCTCCTTCTTCAACTTCTTCTGATTCACCCTCCAGACTTCATCTTCCCCTTCTCCTTCTTTTGCTTCTTCTGAGTCACCCTCCAGACTTCACCTTCTCCTTCTCCTTCTTCTGCTTCTTCTGATTCACCCTCCAGACTTCACCTTCTCCTTCTCCTTCTTCTACTTCTTCTGATTCACCCTCCAGTCTTCACCTTCTCCTTCTCCTTCTTCTGCCTTTTCTGATTCACCGTCCAGACTTCACCTTCTCCTTCTCCTTCTTCTGCTTCTCCTGATTCACCCTCCTGACTTCACCTTCTCCTTCTCCTTCTTCTGCTTCTTCTGATTCACCCTCCTGACTTCACCTTCTTCTTCTCCTTCTTCTGCTTCTTCTGATTCACCCTCCAGACTTCACCTTCTCCTTCTCCTTCTTCTACTTCTTCTGATTCACCCTCCAGACTTCACCTTCTCCTTCTACTTTTTCTGCTTCTTCTGATTCACCCTCCAGACTTCACCTTCTCTTTTTCCTTCTTCTGCTTCTTCTGATTCACCCTCCAGATTTCACCTTCTCCTTCTCCTTCTTCTGCTTCTTCTGATTCACCCTCCAGACTTTACCTTCTCCTTCTCCTTCTTCTGCTTCTTCTGATTCACCCTCCAGACTTCACCTTCTCCTTCTCCTTCATCTACTTCTTCTGATTCACCCTCCAGACTTCACCTTCTCCTTCTCCTTCTTCGGCTTCTTCTGATTCACCCTCCAGACTTCACATTCTCCTTCTCCTTCTTCTACTTCTTCTGATTCACCCTCGAGACTTCATCTTCTCTTTCTCCTTCTTCTGCTTCTTCTGATTCACCCTCCAGACTTCACCTTCTCCTTCTCCTTCTTCTGCTTCTTCTGATTCACCCTCCTGACTTCACCTTCTCCTTCTCCTTCTTCTGCTTCTTCTGATTCACCCTCCAGACTTCACCTTCTCCTTCTCCTTCTTCTGCTTCTTCTGATTCACCCTCCAGACCTCACCTTCTCCTTCTCCTTCTTCTACTTCTTCTGATTCACCCTCCGGACTTCATCTTCTCCTTCTCCTTCTTCTGCTTCTTCTGATTCACCCTCCAGACTTCACCTTCTCCTTCTCCTTCTTCTGCTTCTTCTGATTCACTCTCCAGACTTCACCTTCTCCTTCTCCTTCTTCTACTTCTTCTGATTCACCCTCCAGACTTCACCTTCTCCTTCTCCTTCTTTTACTTCTTCTGATTCAACCTCCAGTCTTCACCTTCTCCTTCTCCTTCTTCTGCTTCTTCTGATTCACCCTCCAGACTTCACCTTCTCCTTCTCCTTCTTCTGATTCTTTTGATTCACCCTCCAGATTTCACCTTCTCCTTCTCCTTCTTCTGCTTCTTCTGATTCACCCTCCTGACTTCACCCTCTCCTTCTCCTTCTTCTACTTCTTCTGATTCACCCTCCTGACTTCACCTTCTCCTTCTCCTTCTTCTACTTCTTCTGCTTCACCCTCCAGACTTCACCTTCTCATTCTCCATCTTCTACTTCTTCTGATTCACCCTCCAGACTTCAACTTCTCCTTCTCCTTCTTCTGCTTCTTCTGATTCACCCTCCAGACTTCACCTTCTCCTTCTCCTTATTCTGCTTCTTCTGATTCACCCGCCAGACTTCACCTTCTCCTTCTCCTTATTCTGCTTCTTCTGATTCACCCTCCAGACTTCACCTTCTCCTTCTCCTTCTTCTGCTTCTTCTGATTTACCCTCCAGACTTCACCTTCTCCTTCTCCTTCTTCTGCTTCTTCTGATTCACCCTCCTTACTTCACCTTCTCCTTCTCCTTCTTCTGCTTCTTCTGATTCACCCTCCAGACTTCACCTTCTCCTTCTCCTTCTTCTGCTTCTTCTGATTCACCCTCCTTACTTCACCTTCTCCTTCTCCTTCTTCTGCTTCTTCTGATTCACCCTCCTGACTTCACCTTCTCCTTCTCCTTCTTCTGCTTCTTCTGATTCACCCTCCTGACTTCACCTTCTCCTTCTCCTTATTCTGCTTCTTCTGTTTCACCCTCCAGACTTCACCTTCTCCTTCTCCTTCTTCTACTTCTTCTGATTCACCCTCCAGACTTCACCTTCTCCTTCTCCTTCTTCTGCTTCTTCTGTTTCACCGTCCTGACTTCACCTTCTCCTTCTCCTTCTTCTACTTCTTCTGCTTCATCCCCCTGACATCACCTGCTCCTTCTCCTTCTTCTGCTTCTTCTGATTCACCCTCCTAACTTCACCTTCTCCTTCTCCTTCTTCTGCTTCTTCTGATTCACCCTCCTGACTTCACCTTCTCCTTCTCCTTCTTCTGCTTCTTCTGATTCACCCTCCAGACTTCACCTTCTCCTTCTCCTTCTTCTGCTTCTTCTGATTCACCCTCCAGACTTCACCTTCTCCTTCTCCTTCTTCTGCTTCTTCTGATTCACCCTCCAGACTTCACCTTCTCCTTCTCCTTTTTCTGCTTCTTCTGATTCACCCTCCAGACTTCACCTTCTCCTTCTCCTTATTCTGCTTCTTCTGATTCACCCTCCAGACCTCACCTTCTCCTTCTCCTTCTTCTACTTCTTCTGATTCACCCTCCAGACTTCATCTTCTCCTTCTCCTTCTTCTGCTTCTTCTGATTCACCCTCCAGACTTCACCTTCTCCTTCTCCTTCTTCTGCTTCTTCTGATTCACCCTCCAGACTTCACCTTCTCCTTCTCCTTCTTCTACTTCTTCTGCTTCACCCTCCAGACTTCACCTTCTCCTTCTCCTTCTTCTACTTCTTCTGATTCACCCTTCAGACTTCACCTTCTCCTTCTCCTTTTTCTGCTTCTTCTGATTCACCCTCCAGACTTCACCTTCTCCTTCTCCTTATTCTGATTCTTCTGATTCACCCTCCAGACCTCACCTTCTCCTTCTCTTTCTTCTGCTTCTTCTGATTCACCCTCCAGACTTCACCTTCTCCTTCTCCTTCTTCTGATTCTTCTGATTCACCCTCCAGACTTCACCTTCTCCTTCTCCTTCTTCTGATTCACCCTCCTGACTTCACCTTCTCCTTCTCCTTCTTCTACTTCTTCTGATTCACCCTCCTGACTTCACCTTCTCCTTCTCCTTCTTCTACTTCTTCTGCTTCACCCTCCAGACTTCACCTTCTCCTTCTCCTTCTTCTACTTCTTCTGATTCACCCTTCAGACTTCACCTTCTCCTTCTCCTTTTTCTGCTTCTTCTGATTCACCCTCCAGACTTCACCTTCTCCTTCTCCTTATTCTGCTTCTTCTGATTCACCCTCCAGACTTCACCTTCTCCTTCTCCTTCTTCTGCTTCTTCCGATTCACCCTCCAGACTTCACCTTCTCCTTCTCCTTCTTCTGCTTCTTCTGATTCACCCTCCAGACTTCACCTTCTCCTTCTCCTTCTTCTGCTTTTTCTGATTCACCCTCCAGACTTCACCTTCTCCTTCTCCTTCTTCTACTTCTTCTGATTCACCCTCCAGACTTCACCTTCTCCTTCTCCTTCTTCTACTTCTTCTGCTTCACCCTCCAGACTTCACCTTCTCCTTCTCCTTCTTCTACTTCTTCTGATTCACCCTCCAGACTTCACCTTCTCCTTCTCCTTCTTCTACTTCTTCTGATTCACCCTCCTGACTTCACCTTCTCCTTCTCCTTCTTCTACTTCTTCTGCTTCACCCTCCAGACTTCACCTTCTCCTTCTCCTTCTTCTACTTCTTCTGATTCACCCTTCAGACTTCACCTTCTCCTTCTCCTTTTTCTGCTTCTTCTGATTCACCCTCCAGACTTCACCTTCTCCTTCTCCTTATTCTGCTTCTTCTGATTCACCCTCCAGACTTCACCTTCTCCTTCTCCTTCTTCTGCTTCTTCTGATTCACCCTCCAGACTTCACCTTCTCCTTCTCCTTCTTCTGCTTCTTCTGATTCACCCTCCAGACTTCACCTTCTCCTTCTCCTTCTTCTGCTTTTTCTGATTCACCCTCCAGACTTCACCTTCTCCTTCTCCTTCTTCTACTTCTTCTGATTCACTCTCCAGACTTCACCTTCTCCTTCTCTTTCTTCTGCTTCTTCTGATTCACCCTCCAGACTTCACCTTCTCCTTCTCCTTCTTCTGATTCTTCTGATTCACCGTCCAGACTTCACCTTCTCCTTCTCCTTCTTCTGCTTCTTCTGATTCACCCTCCTGACTTCACCTTCTCCTTCTCCTTCTTCTACTTCTTCTGATTCACCCTCCTGACTTCACCTTCTCCTTCTCCTTCTTCTACTTCTTCTGCTTCACCCTCCAGACTTCACCTTCTCCTTCTCCTTCTTCTGCTTCTTCTGATTCACCCTCCTGACTTCACCTTCTCCTTCTCCTTCTTCTACTTCTTCTGATTCACCCTCCTGACTTCACCTTCTCCTTCTCCTTCTTCTACTTCTTCTGCTTCACCCTCCAGACTTCACCTTCTCCTTCTCCTTCTTCTGCTTCTTCTGATTCACCCTCCAGACTTCACCTTCTCCTTCTCCTTCTTTTGCTTCTTCTGCTTCACACTCCAGACTTCACCTTCTCCTTCTCCTTCTTCTGCTTCTTCTGATTCACCCTCCTTACTTCACCTTCTCCTTCTCCTTCTTCTGCTTCTTCTGATTCACCCTCCTGACTTCACCTTCTCCTTCTCCTTATTCTGCTTCTTCTGTTTCACCCTCCAGACTTCACCTTCTCCTTCTCCTTCTTCTGCTTCTTCTGATTCACCCTCCAGACTTCACCTTCTCCTTCTCCTTCTTCTACTTCTTCTGATTCACCCTCCAGACTTCACCTTCTCCTTCTCCTTCTTCTGTTTCTTCTGATTCACCCTCCAGACTTCACCTTCTCCTTCTCCTTCTTCTACTTCTTCTGATTCACCCTCCAGACTTCACCCTCTCCTTCTCCTTCTTCTACTTCTTCTGATTCACCCTCCAGACTTCACCTTCTCCTTCTCCTTCTTCTACTTCTTCTGCTTCTCCCTCCAGACTTCACCTTCTCCTTCTCCTTCTTCTGCTTCTTCTGATTCACCCTCCAGACTTCACCTTCTCCTTCTCTTTCTTCTGCTTCTTCTGATTCACCCTCCAGACTTCACCTTCTCCTTCTCCTTCTTCTGATTCTTCTGATTCACCCTCCAGACTTCACCTTCTCCTTCTCCTTCTTCTGCTTCTTCTGATTCACCCTCCTGACTTCACCTTCTCCTTCTCCTTCTTCTACTTCTTCTGATTCACCCTCCTGACTTCACCTTCTCCTTCTCCTTCTTCTACTTCTTCTGCTTCACCCTCCAGACTTCACCTTCTCCTTCTCCTTCTTCTACTTCTTCTGATTCACCCTCCAGACTTCACCTTCTCCTTCTCCTTCTTTTGCTTCTTCTGCTTCACACTCCAGACTTCACCTTCTCCTTCTCCTTCTTCTGCTTCTTCTGATTCACCCTCCTTACTTCACCTTCTCCTTCTCCTTCTTCTGCTTCTTCTGATTCACCCTCCTGACTTCACCTTCTCCTTCTCCTTATTCTGCTTCTTCTGTTTCACCCTCCAGACTTCACCTTCTCCTTCTCCTTCTTCTGCTTCTTCTGATTCACCCTCCAGACTTCACCTTCTCCTTCTCCTTCTTCTGCTTCTTCTGATTCACCCTCCAGACTTCACCTTCTCCTTCTCCTTTTTCTGCTTCTTCTGATTCACCCTCCAGACTTCACCTTCTCCTTCTCCTTATTCTGCTTCTTCTGATTCACCCTCCAGACCTCACCTTCTCCTTCTCCTTCTTCTACTTCTTCTGATTCACCCTCCAGACTTCATCTTCTCCTTCTCCTTCTTCTGCTTCTTCTGATTCACCCTCCAGACTTCACCTTCTCCTTCTCCTTCTTCTGCTTCTTCTGATTCACCCTCCAGACTTCACCTTCTCCTTCTCCTTCTTCTACTTCTTCTGCTTCACCCTCCAGACTTCACCTTCTCCTTCTCCTTCTTCTACTTCTTCTGATTCACCCTTCAGACTTCACCTTCTCCTTCTCCTTTTTCTGCTTCTTCTGATTCACCCTCCAGACTTCACCTTCTCCTTCTCCTTATTCTGATTCTTCTGATTCACCCTCCAGACCTCACCTTCTCCTTCTCTTTCTTCTGCTTCTTCTGATTCACCCTCCAGACTTCACCTTCTCCTTCTCCTTCTTCTGATTCTTCTGATTCACCCTCCAGACTTCACCTTCTCCTTCTCCTTCTTCTGATTCACCCTCCTGACTTCACCTTCTCCTTCTCCTTCTTCTACTTCTTCTGATTCACCCTCCTGACTTCACCTTCTCCTTCTCCTTCTTCTACTTCTTCTGCTTCACCCTCCAGACTTCACCTTCTCCTTCTCCTTCTTCTACTTCTTCTGATTCACCCTTCAGACTTCACCTTCTCCTTCTCCTTTTTCTGCTTCTTCTGATTCACCCTCCAGACTTCACCTTCTCCTTCTCCTTATTCTGCTTCTTCTGATTCACCCTCCAGACTTCACCTTCTCCTTCTCCTTCTTCTGCTTCTTCCGATTCACCCTCCAGACTTCACCTTCTCCTTCTCCTTCTTCTGCTTCTTCTGATTCACCCTCCAGACTTCACCTTCTCCTTCTCCTTCTTCTGCTTTTTCTGATTCACCCTCCAGACTTCACCTTCTCCTTCTCCTTCTTCTACTTCTTCTGATTCACCCTCCAGACTTCACCTTCTCCTTCTCCTTCTTCTACTTCTTCTGCTTCACCCTCCAGACTTCACCTTCTCCTTCTCCTTCTTCTACTTCTTCTGATTCACCCTCCAGACTTCACCTTCTCCTTCTCCTTCTTCTACTTCTTCTGATTCACCCTCCTGACTTCACCTTCTCCTTCTCCTTCTTCTACTTCTTCTGCTTCACCCTCCAGACTTCACCTTCTCCTTCTCCTTCTTCTACTTCTTCTGATTCACCCTTCAGACTTCACCTTCTCCTTCTCCTTTTTCTGCTTCTTCTGATTCACCCTCCAGACTTTACCTTCTCCTTCTCCTTATTCTGCTTCTTCTGATTCACCCTCCAGACTTCACCTTCTCCTTCTCCTTCTTCTGCTTCTTCTGATTCACCCTCCAGACTTCACCTTCTCCTTCTCCTTCTTCTGCTTCTTCTGATTCACCCTCCAGACTTCACCTTCTCCTTCTCCTTCTTCTGCTTTTTCTGATTCACCCTCCAGACTTCACCTTCTCCTTCTCCTTCTTCTACTTCTTCTGATTCACTCTCCAAACTTCACCTTCTCCTTCTCTTTCTTCTGCTTCTTCTGATTCACCCTCCAGACTTCACCTTCTCCTTCTCCTTCTTCTGATTCTTCTGATTCACCGTCCAGACTTCACCTTCTCCTTCTCCTTCTTCTGCTTCTTCTGATTCACCCTCCTGACTTCACCTTCTCCTTCTCCTTCTTCTACTTCTTCTGATTCACCCTCCTGACTTCACCTTCTCCTTCTCCTTCTTCTACTTCTTCTGCTTCACCCTCCAGACTTCACCTTCTCCTTCTCCTTCTTCTGCTTCTTCTGATTCACCCTCCTGACTTCACCTTCTCCTTCTCCTTCTTCTACTTCTTCTGATTCACCCTCCTGACTTCACCTTCTCCTTCTCCTTCTTCTACTTCTTCTGCTTCACCCTCCAGACTTCACCTTCTCCTTCTCCTTCTTCTGCTTCTTCTGATTCACCCTCCAGACTTCACCTTCTCCTTCTCCTTCTTTTGCTTCTTCTGCTTCACACTCCAGACTTCACCTTCTCCTTCTCCTTCTTCTGCTTCTTCTGATTCACCCTCCTTACTTCACCTTCTCCTTCTCCTTCTTCTGCTTCTTCTGATTCACCCTCCTGACTTCACCTTCTCCTTCTCCTTATTCTGCTTCTTCTGTTTCACCCTCCAGACTTCACCTTCTCCTTCTCCTTCTTCTGCTTCTTCTGATTCACCCTCCAGACTTCACCTTCTCCTTCTCCTTCTTCTACTTCTTCTGATTCACCCTCCAGACTTCACCTTCTCCTTCTCCTTCTTCTGTTTCTTCTGATTCACCCTCCAGACTTCACCTTCTCCTTCTCCTTCTTCTACTTCTTCTGATTCACCCTCCAGACTTCACCCTCTCCTTCTCCTTCTTCTACTTCTTCTGATTCACCCTCCAGACTTCACCTTCTCCTTCTCCTTCTTCTACTTCTTCTGCTTCTCCCTCCAGACTTCACCTTCTCCTTCTCCTTCTTCTGCTTCTTCTGATTCACCCTCCAGACTTCACCTTCTCCTTCTCTTTCTTCTGCTTCTTCTGATTCACCCTCCAGACTTCACCTTCTCCTTCTCCTTCTTCTGATTCTTCTGATTCACCCTCCAGACTTCACCTTCTCCTTCTCCTTCTTCTGCTTCTTCTGATTCACCCTCCTGACTTCACCTTCTCCTTCTCCTTCTTCTACTTCTTCTGATTCACCCTCCTGACTTCACCTTCTCCTTCTCCTTCTTCTACTTCTTCTGCTTCACCCTCCAGACTTCACCTTCTCCTTCTCCTTCTTCTACTTCTTCTGATTCACCCTCCAGACTTCACCTTCTCCTTCTCCTTCTTTTGCTTCTTCTGCTTCACACTCCAGACTTCACCTTCTCCTTCTCCTTCTTCTGCTTCTTCTGATTCACCCTCCTTACTTCACCTTCTCCTTCTCCTTCTTCTGCTTCTTCTGATTCACCCTCCTGACTTCACCTTCTCCTTCTCCTTATTCTGCTTCTTCTGTTTCACCCTCCAGACTTCACCTTCTCCTTCTCCTTCTTCTGCTTCTTCTGATTCACCCTCCAGACTTCACCTTCTCCTTCTCCTTCTTCTGCTTCTTCTGATTCACCCTCCAGACTTCACCTTCTCCTTCTCCTTCTTCTACTTCTTCTGATTTACCCTCCAGACTTCACCTTCTCCTTCTCCTTCTTCTACTTCTTCTGCTTCTCCCTCCAGACTTCACCTTCTCCTTCTCCTTCTTCTGCTTCTTCTGATTCACCCTCCAGACTTCACCTTCTCCTTCTCCTTCTTCTACTTCTTCTGATTCACCCTCCAGACTTCACCTTCTACTTCTCCTTCTTCTACTTCTTCTGATTCACCCTCCAGACTTCACCTTCTCCTTCTCCTTCTTCTACCTCTTCCGATTCACCCTCCTAACTTCACCTTCTCCTTCTCCTTCTTCTGCTTCTTCTGCTTCACCCTCCTGACTTCACCTTCTCATTATCCTTCTTCTACTTCTTCTGATTCACCCTCCAGACTTCACCTTCTCCTTCTCCTTCTTCTGCTTCCTCTGCTTCACCCTCCAGACTTCACCTTCTCCTTCTCCTTCTTCTGCTTCTTCTGCTTCGCCCTCCAGACATCACCTTCTCCTTCTCCTTCTTCTACTTCTTCTGATTCACCCTCCAGACTTCACCTTCTCCTTCTCCTTCTTCTGCTTCTTCTGCTTCACCCTCCAGACTTCACCTTCTCCTTCTCCTTCTTCTGCTTCTTCTGCTGCGCCCTCCAGACTTCACCTTCTCCTTCTCCTTCTTCTGCTTCTTCTGCTTCACCGTCCTGACTTCACCTTCTCCTTCTCCTTCTTCTACTTCTTCTGCTTCACCCCCTTAACTTCACCTGCTCCTTCTACTTCTCTTGCTTCTTCTGATTCACCCTCCTAACTTCACCTTCTCCTTCTCCTTCTTCTGCTTCTTCTGATTCACCCTCCTGACTTCACCTTCTCCTTCTCCTTCTTCTGCTTCTTCTGATTCACCCTCCAGACTTCACCTTCTCCTTCTCCTTCTTCTGCTTCTTCTGTTTCACCCTCCAGACTTCACATTCTCCTTCTCCTTCTTCTGCTTCTTCTGATTCACCCTCCAGACTTCATCTTCTCCTTCTCCTTCTTCTGCTTCTTCTGATTCACCCTCCAGACTTCACCTTCTCCTTCTCCTTCTTCTGCTTCTTCTGATTCACCCACCAGACTTCACCTTCTCCTTCTCCTTCTTCTACTTCTTCTGATTCACCCTCCAGACTTCACCTTCTCCTTCTCCTTCTTCTGATTCTTCTGATTCACCCTCCAGACTTCACCTTCTCCTTCTCCTTCTTCTGCTTCTTCTGATTCACCCTCCTGACTTCACCTTCTCCTTCTCCTTCTTCTACTTCTTCTGATTCACCCTCCTGACTTCACCTTCTCCTTCTCCTTCTTCTACTTCTTCTGCTTCACCCTCCAGACTTCACCTTCTCCTTCTCCTTCTTCTACTTCTTCTGATTCACCCTCCAGACTTCACCTTCTCCTTCTCCTTCTTCTACGTCTTCTGATTCACCCTCCTGACTTCACCTTCTCCTTCTCCTTCTTCTACTTCTTCTGCTTCACCCTCCAGACTTCACCTTCTCCTTCTCCTTCTTCTACTTCTTCTGATTCACCCTTCAGACTTCACCTTCTCCTTCTCCTTTTTCTGCTTCTTCTGATTCACCCTCCAGACTTCACCTTCTCCTTCTCCTTATTCTGCTTCTTCTGATTCACCCTCCAGACTTCACCTTCTCCTTCTCCTTCTTCTGCTTCTTCTGATTCACCCTCCAGACTTCACCTTCTCCTTCTCCTTCTTCTGCTTCTTCTGATTCACCCTCCAGACTTCACCTTCTCCTTCTCCTTCTTCTGCTTTTTCTGATTCACCCTCCAGACTTCACCTTCTCCTTCTTCTACTTCTTCTGATTCACCCTCCAGACTTCACCTTCTCCTTCTCTTTCTTCTGCTTCTTCTGATTCACCCTCCAGACTTCACCTTCTCCTTCTCCTTCTTCTGATTCTTCTGATTCACCGTACAGACTTCACCTTCAACTTCTCCTTCTTCTGCTTCTTCTGATTCACCCTCCTGACTTCACCTTCTCCTTCTCCTTCTTCTACTTCTTCTGATTCACCCTCCTGACTTCACCTTCTCCTTCTCCTTCTTCTACTTCTTCTGCTTCACCCTCCAGACTTCACCTTCTCCTTCTCCTTCTTCTGCTTCTTCTGATTCACCCTCCAGACTTCACCTTCTCCTTCTCCTTCTTTTGCTTCTTCTGCTTCACACTCCAGACTTCACCTTCTCCTTCTCCTTCTTCTACTTCTTCTGCTTCACCCTCCAGACTTCACCTTCTCATTCTCCTTCTTCTGCTTCTTCTGATTCACCCTCCAGACTTCACCTTCTCCTTCTCCTTCTTCTGCTTCTTCTGATTCACCCTCCTTACTTCACCTTCTCCTTCTCCTTCTTCTGCTTCTTCTGATTCACCCTCCTGACTTCACCTTCTCCTTCTCCTTATTCTGCTTCTTCTGTTTCACCCTCCAGACTTCACCTTCTCCTTCTCCTTCTTCTGCTTCTTCTGATTCACCCTCCAGACTTCACCTTCTCCTTCTCCTTCTTCTGCTTCTTCTGATTCACCCTCCAGACTTCACCTTCTCCTTCTCCTTTTTCTGCTTCTTCTGATTCACCCTCCAGACTTCACCTTCTCCTTCTCCTTATTCTGCTTCTTCTGATTCACCCTCCAGACCTCACCTTCTCCTTCTCCTTCTTCTACTTCTTCTGATTCACCCTCCAGACTTCATCTTCTCCTTCTCCTTCTTCTGCTTCTTCTGATTCACCCTCCAGACTTCACCTTCTCCTTCTCCTTCTTCTGCTTCTTCTGATTCACCCTCCAGACTTCACCTTCTCCTTCTCCTTCTTCTACTTCTTCTGCTTCACCCTCCAGACTTCACCTTCTCCTTCTCCTTCTTCTACTTCTTCTGATTCACCCTTCAGACTTCACCTTCTCCTTCTCCTTTTTCTGCTTCTTCTGATTCACCCTCCAGACTTCACCTTCTCCTTCTCCTTATTCTGATTCTTCTGATTCACCCTCCAGACCTCACCTTCTCCTTCTCTTTCTTCTGCTTCTTCTGATTCACCCTCCAGACTTCACCTTCTCCTTCTCCTTCTTCTGATTCTTCTGATTCACCCTCCAGACTTCACCTTCTCCTTCTCCTTCTTCTGATTCACCCTCCTGACTTCACCTTCTCCTTCTCCTTCTTCTACTTCTTCTGATTCACCCTCCTGACTTCACCTTCTCCTTCTCCTTCTTCTACTTCTTCTGCTTCACCCTCCAGACTTCACCTTCTCCTTCTCCTTCTTCTACTTCTTCTGATTCACCCTTCAGACTTCACCTTCTCCTTCTCCTTTTTCTGCTTCTTCTGATTCACCCTCCAGACTTCACCTTCTCCTTCTCCTTATTCTGCTTCTTCTGATTCACCCTCCAGACTTCACCTTCTCCTTCTCCTTCTTCTGCTTCTTCCGATTCACCCTCCAGACTTCACCTTCTCCTTCTCCTTCTTCTGCTTCTTCTGATTCACCCTCCAGACTTCACCTTCTCCTTCTCCTTCTTCTGCTTTTTCTGATTCACCCTCCAGACTTCACCTTCTCCTTCTCCTTCTTCTACTTCTTCTGATTCACCCTCCAGACTTCACCTTCTCCTTCTCCTTCTTCTACTTCTTCTGCTTCACCCTCCAGACTTCACCTTCTCCTTCTCCTTCTTCTACTTCTTCTGATTCACCCTCCAGACTTCACCTTCTCCTTCTCCTTCTTCTACTTCTTCTGATTCACCCTCCTGACTTCACCTTCTCCTTCTCCTTCTTCTACTTCTTCTGCTTCACCCTCCAGACTTCACCTTCTCCTTCTCCTTCTTCTACTTCTTCTGATTCACCCTTCAGACTTCACCTTCTCCTTCTCCTTTTTCTGCTTCTTCTGATTCACCCTCCAGACTTCACCTTCTCCTTCTCCTTATTCTGCTTCTTCTGATTCACCCTCCAGACTTCACCTTCTCCTTCTCCTTCTTCTGCTTCTTCTGATTCACCCTCCAGACTTCACCTTCTCCTTCTCCTTCTTCTGCTTCTTCTGATTCACCCTCCAGACTTCACCTTCTCCTTCTCCTTCTTCTGCTTTTTCTGATTCACCCTCCAGACTTCACCTTCTCCTTCTCCTTCTTCTACTTCTTCTGATTCACTCTCCAGACTTCACCTTCTCCTTCTCTTTCTTCTGCTTCTTCTGATTCACCCTCCAGACTTCACCTTCTCCTTCTCCTTCTTCTGATTCTTCTGATTCACCGTCCAGACTTCACCTTCTCCTTCTCCTTCTTCTGCTTCTTCTGATTCACCCTCCTGACTTCACCTTCTCCTTCTCCTTCTTCTACTTCTTCTGATTCACCCTCCTGACTTCACCTTCTCCTTCTCCTTCTTCTACTTCTTCTGCTTCACCCTCCAGACTTCACCTTCTCCTTCTCCTTCTTCTGCTTCTTCTGATTCACCCTCCTGACTTCACCTTCTCCTTCTCCTTCTTCTACTTCTTCTGATTCACCCTCCTGACTTCACCTTCTCCTTCTCCTTCTTCTACTTCTTCTGCTTCACCCTCCAGACTTCACCTTCTCCTTCTCCTTCTTCTGCTTCTTCTGATTCACCCTCCAGACTTCACCTTCTCCTTCTCCTTCTTTTGCTTCTTCTGCTTCACACTCCAGACTTCACCTTCTCCTTCTCCTTCTTCTGCTTCTTCTGATTCACCCTCCTTACTTCACCTTCTCCTTCTCCTTCTTCTGCTTCTTCTGATTCACCCTCCTGACTTCACCTTCTCCTTCTCCTTATTCTGCTTCTTCTGTTTCACCCTCCAGACTTCACCTTCTCCTTCTCCTTCTTCTGCTTCTTCTGATTCACCCTCCAGACTTCACCTTCTCCTTCTCCTTCTTCTACTTCTTCTGATTCACCCTCCAGACTTCACCTTCTCCTTCTCCTTCTTCTGTTTCTTCTGATTCACCCTCCAGACTTCACCTTCTCCTTCTCCTTCTTCTACTTCTTCTGATTCACCCTCCAGACTTCACCCTCTCCTTCTCCTTCTTCTACTTCTTCTGATTCACCCTCCAGACTTCACCTTCTCCTTCTCCTTCTTCTACTTCTTCTGCTTCTCCCTCCAGACTTCACCTTCTCCTTCTCCTTCTTCTGCTTCTTCTGATTCACCCTCCAGACTTCACCTTCTCCTTCTCTTTCTTCTGCTTCTTCTGATTCACCCTCCAGACTTCACCTTCTCCTTCTCCTTCTTCTGATTCTTCTGATTCACCCTCCAGACTTCACCTTCTCCTTCTCCTTCTTCTGCTTCTTCTGATTCACCCTCCTGACTTCACCTTCTCCTTCTCCTTCTTCTACTTCTTCTGATTCACCCTCCTGACTTCTCCTTCTCCTTCTCCTTCTTCTACTTCTTCTGCTTCACCCTCCAGACTTCACCTTCTCCTTCTCCTTCTTCTACTTCTTCTGATTCACCCTCCAGACTTCACCTTCTCCTTCTCCTTCTTTTGCTTCTTCTGCTTCACACTCCAGACTTCACCTTCTCCTTCTCCTTCTTCTGCTTCTTCTGATTCACCCTCCTTACTTCACCTTCTCCTTCTCCTTCTTCTGCTTCTTCTGATTCACCCTCCTGACTTCACCTTCTCCTTCTCCTTATTCTGCTTCTTCTGTTTCACCCTCCAGACTTCACCTTCTCCTTCTCCTTCTTCTGCTTCTTCTGATTCACCCTCCAGACTTCACCTTCTCCTTCTCCTTCTTCTGCTTCTTCTGATTCACCCTCCAGACTTCACCTTCTCCTTCTCCTTCTTCTACTTCTTCTGATTTACCCTCCAGACTTCACCTTCTCCTTCTCCTTCTTCTACTTCTTCTGCTTCTCCCTCCAGACTTCACCTTCTCCTTCTCCTTCTTCTGCTTCTTCTGATTCACCCTCCAGACTTCACCTTCTCCTTCTCCTTCTTCTACTTCTTCTGATTCACCCTCCAGACTTCACCTTCTACTTCTCCTTCTTCTACTTCTTCTGATTCACCCTCCAGACTTCACCTTCTCCTTCTCCTTCTTCTACCTCTTCCGATTCACCCTCCTAACTTCACCTTCTCCTTCTCCTTCTTCTGCTTCTTCTGCTTCACCCTCCTGACTTCACCTTCTCATTATCCTTCTTCTACTTCTTCTGATTCACCCTCCAGACTTCACCTTCTCCTTCTCCTTCTTCTGCTTCCTCTGCTTCACCCTCCAGACTTCACCTTCTCCTTCTCCTTCTTCTGCTTCTTCTGCTTCGCCCTCCAGACATCACCTTCTCCTTCTCCTTCTTCTACTTCTTCTGATTCACCCTCCAGACTTCACCTTCTCCTTCTCCTTCTTCTGCTTCTTCTGCTTCACCCTCCAGACTTCACCTTCTCCTTCTCCTTCTTCTGCTTCTTCTGCTGCGCCCTCCAGACTTCACCTTCTCCTTCTCCTTCTTCTGCTTCTTCTGCTTCACCGTCCTGACTTCACCTTCTCCTTCTCCTTCTTCTACTTCTTCTGCTTCACCCCCTTAACTTCACCTGCTCCTTCTACTTCTCTTGCTTCTTCTGATTCACCCTCCTAACTTCACCTTCTCCTTCTCCTTCTTCTGCTTCTTCTGATTCACCCTCCTGACTTCACCTTCTCCTTCTCCTTCTTCTGCTTCTTCTGATTCACCCTCCAGACTTCACCTTCTCCTTCTCCTTCTTCTGCTTCTTCTGTTTCACCCTCCAGACTTCACATTCTCCTTCTCCTTCTTCTGCTTCTTCTGATTCACCCTCCAGACTTCATCTTCTCCTTCTCCTTCTTCTGCTTCTTCTGATTCACCCTCCAGACTTCACCTTCTCCTTCTCCTTCTTCTGCTTCTTCTGATTCACCCACCAGACTTCACCTTCTCCTTCTCCTTCTTCTACTTCTTCTGATTCACCCTCCAGACTTCACCTTCTCCTTCTCCTTCTTCTGATTCTTCTGATTCACCCTCCAGACTTCACCTTCTCCTTCTCCTTCTTCTGCTTCTTCTGATTCACCCTCCTGACTTCACCTTCTCCTTCTCCTTCTTCTACTTCTTCTGATTCACCCTCCTGACTTCACCTTCTCCTTCTCCTTCTTCTACTTCTTCTGCTTCACCCTCCAGACTTCACCTTCTCCTTCTCCTTCTTCTACTTCTTCTGATTCACCCTCCAGACTTCACCTTCTCCTTCTCCTTCTTCTACGTCTTCTGATTCACCCTCCTGACTTCACCTTCTCCTTCTCCTTCTTCTACTTCTTCTGCTTCACCCTCCAGACTTCACCTTCTCCTTCTCCTTCTTCTACTTCTTCTGATTCACCCTTCAGACTTCACCTTCTCCTTCTCCTTTTTCTGCTTCTTCTGATTCACCCTCCAGACTTCACCTTCTCCTTCTCCTTATTCTGCTTCTTCTGATTCACCCTCCAGACTTCACCTTCTCCTTCTCCTTCTTCTGCTTCTTCTGATTCACCCTCCAGACTTCACCTTCTCCTTCTCCTTCTTCTGCTTCTTCTGATTCACCCTCCAGACTTCACCTTCTCCTTCTCCTTCTTCTGCTTTTTCTGATTCACCCTCCAGACTTCACCTTCTCCTTCTTCTACTTCTTCTGATTCACCCTCCAGACTTCACCTTCTCCTTCTCTTTCTTCTGCTTCTTCTGATTCACCCTCCAGACTTCACCTTCTCCTTCTCCTTCTTCTGATTCTTCTGATTCACCGTACAGACTTCACCTTCAACTTCTCCTTCTTCTGCTTCTTCTGATTCACCCTCCTGACTTCACCTTCTCCTTCTCCTTCTTCTACTTCTTCTGATTCACCCTCCTGACTTCACCTTCTCCTTCTCCTTCTTCTACTTCTTCTGCTTCACCCTCCAGACTTCACCTTCTCCTTCTCCTTCTTCTGCTTCTTCTGATTCACCCTCCAGACTTCACCTTCTCCTTCTCCTTCTTTTGCTTCTTCTGCTTCACACTCCAGACTTCACCTTCTCCTTCTCCTTCTTCTACTTCTTCTGCTTCACCCTCCAGACTTCACCTTCTCATTCTCCTTCTTCTGCTTCTTCTGATTCACCCTCCAGACTTCACCTTCTCCTTCTCCTTCTTCTGCTTCTTCTGATTCACCCTCCTTACTTCACCTTCTCCTTCTCCTTCTTCTGCTTCTTCTGATTCACCCTCCTGACTTCACCTTCTCCTTCTCCTTATTCTGCTTCTTCTGTTTCACCCTCCAGACTTCACCTTCTCCTTCTCCTTCTTCTGCTTCTTCTGATTCACCCTCCAGACTTCACCTTCTCCTTCTCCTTCTTCTGCTTCTTCTGATTCACCCTCCAGACTTCACCTTCTCCTTCTCCTTCTTCTACTTCTTCTGATTCACCCTCCAGACTTCACCTTCTCCTTCTCCTTCTTCTACTTCTTCTGCTTCTCCCTCCAGACTTCACCTTCTCCTTCTCCTTCTTCTGCTTCTTCTGATTCACCCTCCAGACTTCACCTTCTTCTCCTTCTTCTACTTCTTCTGATTCACCCTCCAGACTTCACCTTCTCCTTCTCCTTCTTCTACTTCTTTCGATTCACCCTCCTAACTTCACCTTCTCCTTCTCCTTCTTCTGCTTCTTCTGCTTCACCCTCCTGACTTCACCTTCTCATTCTCCTTCTTCTACTTCATCTGATTCACCCTCCAGACTTCACCTTCTCCTTCTCCTTCTTCTGCTTCCTCTGCTTCACCCTCCAGACTTCACCTTCTCCTTCTCCTTCTTCTGCTTCTTCTGCTTCGCCCTCCAGACATCACCTTCTCCTTCTCCTTATTCTGCTTCTTCTGCTTCACCCTCCAGACTTCACCTTCTCCTTCTCCTTCTTCTACGTCTTCTGATTCACCCTCCTGACTTCACCTTCTCCTTCTCCTTCTTCTACTTCTTCTGCTTCACCCTCCAGACTTCACCTTCTCCTTCTCCTTCTTCTACTTCTTCTGATTCACCCTTCAGACTTCACCTTCTCCTTCTCCTTTTTCTGCTTCTTCTGATTCACCCTCCAGACTTCACCTTCTCCTTCTCCTTATTCTGCTTCTTCTGATTCAGCCTCCAGACTTCACCTTCTCCTTCTCCTTCTTCTGCTTCTTCTGATTCACCCTCCAGACTTCACCTTCTCCTTCTCCTTCTTCTGCTTCTTCTGATTCACCCTCCAGACTTCACCTTCTCCTTCTCCTTCTTCTGCTTTTTCTGATTCACCCTCCAGACTTCACCTTCTCCTTCTCCTTCTTCTACTTCTTCTGATTCACCCTCCAGACTTCACCTTCTCCTTCTCTTTCTTCTGCTTCTTCTGATTCACCCTCCAGACTTCACCTTCTCCTTCTCCTTCTTCTGATTCTTCTGATTCACCGTACAGACTTCACCTTCTCCTTCTCCTTCTTCTGCTTCTTCTGATTCACCCTCCTGACTTCACCTTCTCCTTCTCCTTCTTCTACTTCTTCTGATTCACCCTCCTGACTTCACCTTCTCCTTCTCCTTCTTCTACTTCTTCTGCTTCACCCTCCAGACTTCACCTTCTCCTTCTCCTTCTTCTGCTTCTTCTGATTCACCCTCCAGACTTCACCTTCTCCTTCTCCTTCTTTTGCTTCTTCTGCTTCACACTCCAGACTTCACCTTCTCCTTCTCCTTCTTCTACTTCTTCTGCTTCACCCTCCAGACTTCACCTTCTCCTTCTCCTTCTTCTGCTTCTTCTGATTCACCCTCCAGACTTCACCTTCTCCTTCTCCTTCTTCTGCTTCTTCTGATTCACCCTCCTTACTTCACCTTCTCCTTCTCCTTCTTCTGCTTCTTCTGATTCACCCTCCTGACTTCACCTTCTCCTTCTCCTTATTCTGCTTCTTCTGTTTCACCCTCCAGACTTCACCTTCTCCTTCTCCTTCTTCTGCTTCTTCTGATTCACCCTCCAGACTTCACCTTCTCCTTCTCCTTCTTCTGCTTCTTCTGATTCACCCTCCAGACTTCACCTTCTCCTTCTCCTTCTTCTACTTCTTCTGATTCACCCTCCAGACTTCACCTTCTCCTTCTCCTTCTTCTACTTCTTCTGCTTCTCCCTCCAGACTTCACCTTCTCCTTCTCCTTCTTCTGCTTCTTCTGATTCACCCTCCAGACTTCACCTTCTTCTCCTTCTTCTACTTCTTCTGATTCACCCTCCAGACTTCACCTTCTACTTCTCCTTCTTCTACTTCTTCTGATTCACCCTCCAGACTTCACCTTCTCCTTCTCCTTCTTCTACTTCTTCCGATTCACCCTCCTAACTTCACCTTCTCCTTCTCCTTCTTCTGCTTCTTCTGCTTCACTCTCCTGACTTCACCTTCTCCTTCTCCTTCTTCTACTTCTTCTGATTCACCCTCCAGACTTCACCTTCTCCTTCTCCTTCTTCTGCTTCTTCTGCTTCACCCTCCAGACTTCACCTTCTCCTTCTCCTTCTTCTGCTTCTTCTGCTGCGCCCTCCAGACTTCACCTTCTCCTTCTCCTTCTTCTGCTTCTTCTGCTTCACCGTCCTGACTTCACCTTCTCCTTCTCCTTCTTCTACTTCTTCTGCTTCACCCCCCTGACTTCACCTGCTCCTTCTACTTCTCTTGCTTCTTCTGATTCACCCTCCTAACTTCACCTTCTCCTTCTCCTTCTTCTGCTTCTTCTGATTCACCCTCCTGACTTCACCTTCTCCTTCTCCTTCTTCTGCTTCTTCTGATTCACCCTCCAGACTTCACCTTCTCCTTCTCCTTCTTCTGCTTCTTCTGTTTCACCCTCCAGACTTCACCTTCTCCTTCTCCTTCTTCTGCTTCTTCTGATTCACCCTCCAGACTTCATCTTCTCCTTCTCCTTCTTCTGCTTCTTCTGATTCACCCTCCAGACTTCACCTTCTCCTTCTCCTTCTTCTGCTTCTTCTGATTCACCCACCAGACCTTCACCTTCTCCTTCTCCTTCTTCTACTTCTTCTGATTCACCCTCCAGACTTCACCTTCTCCTTCTCCTTCTTCTGATTCTTCTGATTCACCCTCCAGACTTCACCTTCTCCTTCTCCTTCTTCTGCTTCTTCTGATTCACCCTCCTGACTTCACCTTCTCCTTCTCCTTCTTCTACTTCTTCTGATTCACCCTCCTGACTTCACCTTCTCCTTCTCCTTCTTCTACTTCTTCTGCTTCACCCTCCAGACTTCACCTTCTCCTTCTCCTTCTTCTGCTTTTTCTGATTCACCCTCCAGACTTCACCTTCTCCTTCTTCTACTTCTTCTGATTCACCCTCCAGACTTCACCTTCTCCTTCTCTTTCTTCTGCTTCTTCTGATTCACCCTCCAGACTTCACCTTCTCCTTCTCCTTCTTCTGATTCTTCTGATTCACCGTACAGACTTCACCTTCAACTTCTCCTTCTTCTGCTTCTTCTGATTCACCCTCCTGACTTCACCTTCTCCTTCTCCTTCTTCTACTTCTTCTGATTCACCCTCCTGACTTCACCTTCTCCTTCTCCTTCTTCTACTTCTTCTGCTTCACCCTCCAGACTTCACCTTCTCCTTCTCCTTCTTCTGCTTCTTCTGATTCACCCTCCAGACTTCACCTTCTCCTTCTCCTTCTTTTGCTTCTTCTGCTTCACACTCCAGACTTCACCTTCTCCTTCTCCTTCTTCTACTTCTTCTGCTTCACCCTCCAGACTTCACCTTCTCATTCTCCTTCTTCTGCTTCTTCTGATTCACCCTCCAGACTTCACCTTCTCCTTCTCCTTCTTCTGCTTCTTCTGATTCACCCTCCTTACTTCACCTTCTCCTTCTCCTTCTTCTGCTTCTTCTGATTCACCCTCCTGACTTCACCTTCTCCTTCTCCTTATTCTGCTTCTTCTGTTTCACCCTCCAGACTTCACCTTCTCCTTCTCCTTCTTCTGCTTCTTCTGATTCACCCTCCAGACTTCACCTTCTCCTTCTCCTTCTTCTGCTTCTTCTGATTCACCCTCCAGACTTCACCTTCTCCTTCTCCTTCTTCTACTTCTTCTGATTCACCCTCCAGACTTCACCTTCTCCTTCTCCTTCTTCTACTTCTTCTGCTTCTCCCTCCAGACTTCACCTTCTCCTTCTCCTTCTTCTGCTTCTTCTGATTCACCCTCCAGACTTCACCTTCTTCTCCTTCTTCTACTTCTTCTGATTCACCCTCCAGACTTCACCTTCTACTTCTCCTTCTTCTACTTCTTCTGATTCACCCTCCAGACTTCACCTTCTCCTTCTCCTTCTTCTACTTCTTTCGATTCACCCTCCTAACTTCACCTTCTCCTTCTCCTTCTTCTGCTTCTTCTGCTTCACCCTCCTGACTTCACCTTCTCATTCTCCTTCTTCTACTTCATCTGATTCACCCTCCAGACTTCACCTTCTCCTTCTCCTTCTTCTGCTTCCTCTGCTTCACCCTCCAGACTTCACCTTCTCCTTCTCCTTCTTCTGCTTCTTCTGCTTCGCCCTCCAGACATCACCTTCTCCTTCTCCTTATTCTGCTTCTTCTGCTTCACCCTCCAGACTTCACCTTCTCCTTCTCCTTCTTCTACGTCTTCTGATTCACCCTCCTGACTTCACCTTCTCCTTCTCCTTCTTCTACTTCTTCTGCTTCACCCTCCAGACTTCACCTTCTCCTTCTCCTTCTTCTACTTCTTCTGATTCACCCTTCAGACTTCACCTTCTCCTTCTCCTTTTTCTGCTTCTTCTGATTCACCCTCCAGACTTCACCTTCTCCTTCTCCTTATTCTGCTTCTTCTGATTCAGCCTCCAGACTTCACCTTCTCCTTCTCCTTCTTCTGCTTCTTCTGATTCACCCTCCAGACTTCACCTTCTCCTTCTCCTTCTTCTGCTTCTTCTGATTCACCCTCCAGACTTCACCTTCTCCTTCTCCTTCTTCTGCTTTTTCTGATTCACCCTCCAGACTTCACCTTCTCCTTCTCCTTCTTCTACTTCTTCTGATTCACCCTCCAGACTTCACCTTCTCCTTCTCTTTCTTCTGCTTCTTCTGATTCACCCTCCAGACTTCACCTTCTCCTTCTCCTTCTTCTGATTCTTCTGATTCACCGTACAGACTTCACCTTCTCCTTCTCCTTCTTCTGCTTCTTCTGATTCACCCTCCTGACTTCACCTTCTCCTTCTCCTTCTTCTACTTCTTCTGATTCACCCTCCTGACTTCACCTTCTCCTTCTCCTTCTTCTACTTCTTCTGCTTCACCCTCCAGACTTCACCTTCTCCTTCTCCTTCTTCTGCTTCTTCTGATTCACCCTCCAGACTTCACCTTCTCCTTCTCCTTCTTTTGCTTCTTCTGCTTCACACTCCAGACTTCACCTTCTCCTTCTCCTTCTTCTACTTCTTCTGCTTCACCCTCCAGACTTCACCTTCTCCTTCTCCTTCTTCTGCTTCTTCTGATTCACCCTCCAGACTTCACCTTCTCCTTCTCCTTCTTCTGCTTCTTCTGATTCACCCTCCTTACTTCACCTTCTCCTTCTCCTTCTTCTGCTTCTTCTGATTCACCCTCCTGACTTCACCTTCTCCTTCTCCTTATTCTGCTTCTTCTGTTTCACCCTCCAGACTTCACCTTCTCCTTCTCCTTCTTCTGCTTCTTCTGATTCACCCTCCAGACTTCACCTTCTCCTTCTCCTTCTTCTGCTTCTTCTGATTCACCCTCCAGACTTCACCTTCTCCTTCTCCTTCTTCTACTTCTTCTGATTCACCCTCCAGACTTCACCTTCTCCTTCTCCTTCTTCTACTTCTTCTGCTTCTCCCTCCAGACTTCACCTTCTCCTTCTCCTTCTTCTGCTTCTTCTGATTCACCCTCCAGACTTCACCTTCTTCTCCTTCTTCTACTTCTTCTGATTCACCCTCCAGACTTCACCTTCTACTTCTCCTTCTTCTACTTCTTCTGATTCACCCTCCAGACTTCACCTTCTCCTTCTCCTTCTTCTACTTCTTCCGATTCACCCTCCTAACTTCACCTTCTCCTTCTCCTTCTTCTGCTTCTTCTGCTTCACTCTCCTGACTTCACCTTCTCCTTCTCCTTCTTCTACTTCTTCTGATTCACCCTCCAGACTTCACCTTCTCCTTCTCCTTCTTCTGCTTCTTCTGCTTCACCCTCCAGACTTCACCTTCTCCTTCTCCTTCTTCTGCTTCTTCTGCTGCGCCCTCCAGACTTCACCTTCTCCTTCTCCTTCTTCTGCTTCTTCTGCTTCACCGTCCTGACTTCACCTTCTCCTTCTCCTTCTTCTACTTCTTCTGCTTCACCCCCCTGACTTCACCTGCTCCTTCTACTTCTCTTGCTTCTTCTGATTCACCCTCCTAACTTCACCTTCTCCTTCTCCTTCTTCTGCTTCTTCTGATTCACCCTCCTGACTTCACCTTCTCCTTCTCCTTCTTCTGCTTCTTCTGATTCACCCTCCAGACTTCACCTTCTCCTTCTCCTTCTTCTGCTTCTTCTGTTTCACCCTCCAGACTTCACCTTCTCCTTCTCCTTCTTCTGCTTCTTCTGATTCACCCTCCAGACTTCATCTTCTCCTTCTCCTTCTTCTGCTTCTTCTGATTCACCCTCCAGACTTCACCTTCTCCTTCTCCTTCTTCTGCTTCTTCTGATTCACCCACCAGACTTCACCTTCTCCTTCTCCTTCTTCTACTTCTTCTGATTCACCCTCCAGACTTCACCTTCTCCTTCTCCTTCTTCTGATTCTTCTGATTCACCCTCCAGACTTCACCTTCTCCTTCTCCTTCTTCTGCTTCTTCTGATTCACCCTCCTGACTTCACCTTCTCCTTCTCCTTCTTCTACTTCTTCTGATTCACCCTCCTGACTTCACCTTCTCCTTCTCCTTCTTCTACTTCTTCTGCTTCACCCTCCAGACTTCACCTTCTCCTTCTCCTTCTTCTACGTCTTCTGATTCACCCTCCTGACTTCACCTTCTCCTTCTCCTTCTTCTACTTCTTCTGCTTCACCCTCCAGACTTCACCTTCTCCTTCTCCTTCTTCTACTTCTTCTGATTCACCCTTCAGACTTCATCTTCTCCTTCTCCTTTTTCTGCTTCTTCTGATTCACCCTCCAGACTTCACCTTCTCCTTCTCCTTATTCTGCTTCTTCTGATTCACCCTCCAGACTTCACCTTCTCCTTCTCCTTCTTCTGCTTCTTCTGATTCACCCTCCAGACTTCACCTTCTCCTTCTCCTTCTTCTGCTTCTTCTGATTCACCCTCCAGACTTCACCTTCTCCTTCTCCTTCTTCTGCTTTTTCTGATTCACCCTCCAGACTTCACCTTCTCCTTCTCCTTCTTCTACTTCTTCTGATTCACCCTCCAGACTTCACCTTCTCCTTCTCTTTCTTCTGCTTCTTCTGATTCACCCTCCAGACTTCACCTTCTCCTTCTCCTTCTTCTGATTCTTCTGATTCACCGTACAGACTTCACCTTCTCCTTCTCCTTCTTCTGCTTCTTCTGATTCACCCTCCTGACTTCACCTTCTCCTTTTCCTTCTTCTACTTCTTCTGATTCACCCTCCTGACTTCACCTTCTCCTTCTCCTTCTTCTACTTCTTCTGCTTCACCCTCCAGACTTCACCTTCTCCTTCTCCTTCTTCTGCTTCTTCTGATTCACCCTCCAGACTTCACCTTCTCCTTCTCCTTCTTTTGCTTCTTCTGCTTCACACTCCAGACTTCACCTTCTCCTTCTCCTTCTTCTGCTTCTTCTGATTCACCCTCCTTACTTCACCTTCTCCTTCTCCTTCTTCTGCGTCTTCTGATTCACCCTCCTGACTTCACCTTCTCCTTCTCCTTATTCTGCTTCTTCTGTTTCACCCTCCAGGCTTCACCTTCTCCTTCTCCTTCTTCTGCTTCTTCTGATTCACCCTCCAGACTTCACCTTCTCCTTCTCCTTCTTCTGCTTCTTCTGATTCACCCTCCAGACTTCACCTGCTCCTTCTCCTTCTTCTACTTCTTCTGATTCACCCTCCAGACTTCACCTTCTCCTTCTCCTTCTTCTGCTTCTTCTGGTTCACCCTCCAGACTTCACCTTCTCCTTCTCCTTCGTCTACTTCTTCTGATTCACCCTCCAGACTACACCTTCTCCTTCTCCTTCTTCTACTTCTTCTGATTCACCCTCCAGACTTCACCTTCTCCTTCTCCTTCTTCTGTTTCTTCTGATTCACCCTCCAGACTTCACCTTCTCCTTCTCCTTCTTCTACTTCTTCTGATTCACCCTCCAGACTTCACCTTCTCCTTCTCCTTCTTCTACTTCTTCTGATTCACCCTCCAGACTTCACCTTCTCCTTCTCCTTCTTCTACTTCTTCTGCTTCTCCCTCCAGACTTCACCTTCTCCTTCTCCTTCTTCTGCTTCTTCTGATTCACCCTCCAGACTTCACCTTCTCCTTCTCTTTCTTCTGCTTCTTCTGATTCACCCTCCAGACTTCACCTTCTCCTTCTCCTTCTTCTGATTCTTCTGATTCACCCTCCAGACTTCACCTTCTCCTTCTCCTTCTTCTGCTTCTTCTGATTCACCCTCCTGACTTCACCTTCTCCTTCTCCTTCTTCTACTTCTTCTGATTCACCCTCCTGACTTCACCTTCTCCTTCTCCTTCTTCTACTTCTTCTGCTTCACCCTCCAGACTTCACCTTCTCCTTCTCCTTCTTCTACTTCTTCTGATTCACCCTCCAGACTTCACCTTCTCCTTCTCCTTCTTTTGCTTCTTCTGCTTCACACTCCAGACTTCACCTTCTCCTTCTCCTTCTTCTGCTTCTTCTGATTCACCCTCCTTACTTCACCTTCTCCTTCTCCTTCTTCTGCTTCTTCTGATTCACCGTCCTGACTTCACCTTCTCCTTCTCCTTATTCTGCTTCTTCTGTTTCACCCTCCAGACTTCACTTTCTCCTTCTCCTTCTTCTGCTTCTTCTGATTCACCCTCCAGACTTCACCTTCTCCTTCTCCTTCTTCTGCTTCTTCTGATTCACCCTCCAGACTTCACCTTCTCCTTCTCCTTCTTCTACTTCTTCTGATTCACCCTCCAGACTTCACCTTCTCCTTCTCCTTCTTCTACTTCTTCTGCTTCTCCCTCCAGACTTCACCTTCTCCTTCTCCTTCTTCGGCTTCTTCTGATTCACCCTCCAGACTTCACCTTCTCCTTCTCCTTCTTCTACTTCTTCTGATTCACCCTCCAGACTTCACCTTCTCCTTCTCCTTCTTCTGCTTCTTCTGATTCACCCTCCTTACTGCACCTTCTCCTTCTCCTTCTTCTGCTTCTTCTGATTCACCCTCCTGACTTCACCTTCTCCTTCTCCTTATTCTGCTTCTTCTGTTTCACCCTCCAGACTTCACCTTCTCCTTCTCCTTCTTCTGCTTCTTCTGATTCACCCTCCAGACTTCACCTTCTCCTTCTCCTTCTTCTGCTTCTGCTTCTTCTGATTCACCCTCCAGACTTCACCTTTTATTCTCCTTCTTCTACTTCTTCTGATTCACCCTCCAGACTTCACCTTCTCCTTCTCCTTCTTCTACTTCTTCTGCTTCTCCCTCCAGACTTCACCTTCTCCTTCTCCTTCTTCTGCTTCTTCTGATTCACCCTCCAGACTTCACCTTCTTCTCCTTCTTCTACTTCTTCTGATTCACCCTCCAGACTTCACCTTCTACTTCTCCTTCTTCTACTTCTTCTGATTCACCCTCCAGACTTCACCTTCTCCTTCTCCTTCTTCTACTTCTTCCGATTCACCCTCCTAACTTCACCTTCTCCTTCTCCTTCTTCTGCTTCTTCTGCTTCACCCTCCTGACTTCACCTTCTCATTCTCCTTCTTCTACTTCTTCTGATTCACCCTCCAGACTTCACCTTCTCCTTCTCCTTCTTCTGCTTCCTCTGCTTCACCCTCCAGACTTCACCTTCTCCTTCTCCTTCTTCTGCTTCTTCTGCTTCGCCCTCCAGACATCACCTTCTCCTTCTCCTTATTCTGCTTCTTCTGCTTCCCCCTCCAGACTTCACCTTCTCCTTCTCCTTCTTCTGCTTCTTCTGCTTCACTCTCCTGACTTCACCTTCTCCTTCTCCTTCTTCTACTTCTTCTGATTCACCCTCCAGACTTCACCTTCTCCTTCTCCTTCTTCTGCTTCTTCTGCTTCACCCTCCAGACTTCACCTTCTCCTTCTCCTTCTTCTGCTTCTTCTGCTGCGCCCTCCAGACTTCACCTTCTCCTTCTCCTTCTTCTGCTTCTTCTGCTTCACCGTCCTGACTTCACCTTCTCCTTCTCCTTCTTCTACTTCTTCTGCTTCACTCCCCTGACTTCACCTGCTCCTTCTACTTCTCTTGCTTCTTCTGATTCACCCTCCTAACTTCACCTTCTCCTTCTCCTTCTTCTGCTTCTTCTGATTCACCCTCCTGACTTCACCTTCTCCTTCTCCTTCTTCTGCTTCTTCTGATTCACCCTCCAGACTTCACCTTCTCCTTCTCCTTCTTCTGCTTCTTCTGTTTCACCCTCCAGACTTCACCTTCTCCTTCTCCTTCTTCTGCTTCTTCTGATTCACCCTCCAGACTTCATCTTCTCCTTCTCCTTCTTCTGCTTCTTCTGATTCACCCTCCAGACTTCACCTTCTCCTTCTCCTTCTTCTGCTTCTTCTGATTCACCCACCAGACTTCACCTTCTCCTTCTCCTTCTTCTACTTCTTCTGATTCACCCTCCAGACTTCACCTTCTCCTTCTCCTTCTTCTGATTCTTCTGATTCACCCTCCAGACTTCACCTTCTCCTTCTCCTTCTTCTGCTTCTTCTGATTCACCCTCCTGACTTCACCTTCTCCTTCTCCTTCTTCTACTTCTTCTGATTCACCCTCCTGACTTCACCTTCTCCTTCTCCTTCTTCTACTTCTTCTGCTTCACCCTCCAGACTTCACCTTCTCCTTCTCCTTCTTCTACTTCTTCTGATTCACCCTCCAGACTTCACCTTCTCCTTCTCCTTCTTCTACGTCTTCTGATTCACCCTCCTGACTTCACCTTCTCCTTCTCCTTCTTCTACTTCTTCTGCTTCACCCTCCAGACTTCACCTTCTCCTTCTCCTTCTTCTACTTCTTCTGATTCACCCTTCAGACTTCACCTTCTCCTTCTCCTTTTTCTGCTTCTTCTGATTCACCCTCCAGACTTCACCTTCTCCTTCTCCTTCTTCTGCTTCTTCTGATTCACCCTCCAGACTTCACCTTCTCCTTCTCCTTCTTCTGCTTTTTCTGATTCACCCTCCAGACTTCACCTTCTCCTTCTCCTTCTTCTACTTCTTCTGATTCACCCTCCAGACTTCACCTTCTCCTTCTCTTTCTTCTGCTTCTTCTGATTCACCCTCCAGACTTCACCTTCTCCTTCTCCTTCTTCTGATTCTTCTGATTCACCGTACAGACTTCACCTTCTCCTTCTCCTTCTTCTGCTTCTTCTGATTCACCCTCCTGACTTCACCTTCTCCTTCTCCTTCTTCTCCTTCTTCTGATTCACCCTCCTGACTTCACCTTCTCCTTCTCCTTCTTCTACTTCTTCTGCTTCACCCTCCAGACTTCACCTTCTCCTTCTCCTTCTTCTGCTTCTTCTGATTCACCCTCCAGACTTCACCTTCTCCTTCTCCTTCTTTTGCTTCTTCTGCTTCACACTCCAGACTTCACCTTCTCCTTCTCCTTCTTCTGCTTCTTCTGATTCATCCTCCTTACTTCACCTTCTCCTTCTCCTTCTTCTGCGTCTTCTGATTCACCCTCCTGACTTCACCTTCTCCTTCTCCTTATTCTGCTTCTTCTGTTTCACCCTCCAGACTTCACCTTCTCCTTCTCCTTCTTCTGCTTCTTCTGATTCACCCTCCAGACTTCACCTTCTCCTTCTCCTTCTTCTGCTTCTTCTGATTCACCCTCCAGACTTCACCTGCTCCTTCTCCTTCTTCTACTTCTTCTGATTCACCCTCCAGACTTCACCTTCTCCTTCTCCTTCTTCTGCTTCTTCTGGTTCACCCTCCAGACTTCACCTTCTCCTTCTCCTTCGTCTACTTCTTCTGATTCACCCTCCAGACTACACCTTCTCCTTCTCCTTCTTCTACTTCTTCTGATTCACCCTCCAGACTTCACCTTCTCCTTCTCCTTCTTCTGTTTCTTCTGATTCACCCTCCAGACTTCACCTTCTCCTTCTCCTTCTTCTACTTCTTCTGATTCACCCTCCAGACTTCACCTTCTCCTTCTCCTTCTTCTACTTCTTCTGATTCACCCTCCAGACTTCACCTTCTCCTTCTCCTTCTTCTACTTCTTCTGCTTCTCCCTCCAGACTTCACCTTCTCCTTCTCCTTCTTCTGCTTCTTCTGATTCACCCTCCAGACTTCACCTTCTCCTTCTCTTTCTTCTGCTTCTTCTGATTCACCCTCCAGACTTCACCTTCTCCTTCTCCTTCTTCTGATTCTTCTGATTCACCCTCCAGACTTCACCTTCTCCTTCTCCTTCTTCTGCTTCTTCTGATTCACCCTCCTGACTTCACCTTCTCCTTCTCCTTCTTCTACTTCTTCTGCTTCACCCTCCAGACTTCACCTTCTCCTTCTCCTTCTTCTACTTCTTCTGATTCACCCTCCAGACTTCACCTTCTCCTTCTCCTTCTTTTGCTTCTTCTGCTTCACACTCCAGACTTCACCTTCTCCTTCTCCTTCTTCTGCTTCTTCTGATTCACCCTCCTTACTTCACCTTCTCCTTCTCCTTCTTCTGCTTCTTCTGATTCACCGTCCTGACTTCACCTTCTCCTTCTCCTTATTCTGCTTCTTCTGTTTCACCCTCCAGACTTCACCTTCTCCTTCTCCTTCTTCTGCTTCTTCTGATTCACCCTCCAGACTTCACCTTCTCCTTCTCCTTCTTCTGCTTCTTCTGATTCACCCTCCAGACTTCACCTTCTCCTTCTCCTTCTTCTACTTCTTCTGATTCACCCTCCAGACTTCACCTTCTCCTTCTCCTTCTTCTACTTCTTCTGCTTCTCCCTCCAGACTTCACCTTCTCCTTCTCCTTCTTCTGCTTCTTCTGATTCACCCTCCAGACTTCACCTTCTCCTTCTCCTTCTTCTGCTTCTTCTGCTTCGCCCTCCAGACATCACCTTCTCCTTCTCCTTCTTCTGCTTCTTCTGCTTCACCCTCCAGACTTCACCTTCTCCTTCTCCTTCTTCTGCTTCTTCTGCTTCACTCTCCTGACTTCACCTTCTCCTTCTCCTTCTTCTACTTCTTCTGATTCACCCTCCAGACTTCACCTTCTCCTTCTCCTTCTTCTGCTTCTTCTGCTTCACCCTCCAGACTTCACCTTCTCCTTCTCCTTCTTCTGCTTCTTCTGCTGCGCCCTCCAGACTTCACCTTCTCCTTCTCCTTCTTCTGCTTCTTCTGCTTCACCGTCCTGACTTCACCTTCTCCTTCTCCTTCTTCTACTTCTTCTGCTTCACCCCCTGACTTCACCTGCTCCTTCTCCTTCTCTTGCTTCTTCTGATTCACCCTCCTAACTTCACCTTCTCCTTCTCCTTCTTCTGCTTCTTCTGATTCACCCTCCTGACTTCACCTTCTCCTTCTCCTTCTTCTGCTTCTTCTGATTCACCCTCCAGACTTCACCTTCTCCTTCTCCTTCTTCTGCTTCTTCTGTTTCACCCTCCAGACTTCACCTTCTCCTTCTCCTTCATCTGCTTCTTCTGATTCACCCTCCAGACTTCATCTTCTCCTTCTCCTTCTTCTGCTTCTTCTGATTCACCCTCCAGACTTCACCTTCTCCTTCTCCTTCTTCTGCTTCTTCTGATTCACCCTCCAGACTTCACCTTCTCCTTCTCCTTCTTCTACTTCTTCTGATTCACCCTCCAGACTTCACCTTCTCCTTCTCCTTCTTCTACTTCTTCAGATTCACCCTCCAGTCTTCACCTTCTCCTTCTCCTTCTTCTGTTTCTTCTGCTTCACCCTCCAGACTTCACCTTCTCCTTCTCTTTCTTCTGCTTCTTCTGATTCACCCTCCAGACTTCACCCTCTCCTTCTCCTTCTTCTGATTCTTCTGATTCACCCTCCAGACTTCACCTTCTCCTTCTCCTTCTTCTGCTTCTTCTGATTCACCCTCCAGACTTCACCTTCTCCTTCTCCTTCTTCTGCTTCTTCTGATTCACCCTCCAGACTTCATCTTCTCCTTCTCCTTCTTCTGCTTCTTCTGATTCACCCTCCAGACTTCACCTTCTCCTTCTCCTTCTTCTGCTTCTTCTGATTCACCCTCCAGACTTCACCTTCTCCTTCTCCTTCTTCTACTTCTTCTGATTCACCCTCCAGACTTCACCTTCTCCTTCTCCTTCTTCTGCTTCTTCTGATTCACCCTCCTGACTTCACCTTCTCCTTCTCCTTCTTCTACTTCTTCTGATTCACCCTCCTGACTTCACCTTCTCCTTCTCCTTCTTCTACTTCTTCTGCTTCACCCTCCAGACTTCACCTTCTCCTTCTCCTTCTTCTACTTCTTCTGATTCACCCTCCAGACTTCACCTTCTCCTTCTCTTGCTTCTTCTGCTTCACACTCCAGACTTCACCTTCTCCTTCTCCTTCTTCTGCTTCTTCTGATTCACCCTCCTTACTTCACATTCTCCTTCTCCTTCTTCTGCTTCTTCTGATTCACCCTCCTGACTTCACCTTCTCCTTCTCCTTATTCTGCTTCTTCTGTTTCACCCTCCAGACTTCACCTTCTCCTTCTCCTTCTTCTACTTCTTCTCATTCACCCTCCAGACTTCACCTTCTCCTTCTCCTTCTTCTGCTTCTTCTGATTCACCCTCCAGACTTCACCTTCTCCTTCTCCTTCGTCTACTTCTTCTGATTCACCCTCCAGACTACACCTTCTCCTTCTCCTTCTTCTACTTCTTCTGATTCACCCTCCAGACTTCACCTTCTCCTTCTCCTTCTTCTGTTTCTTCTGATTCACCCTCCAGACTTCACCTTCTCCTTCTCCTTCTTCTACTTCTTCTGAATCACCCTCCAGACTTCACCTTCTCCTTCTCCTTCTTCTACTTCTTCTGATTCACCCTCCAGACTTCACCTTCTCCTTCTCCTTCTTCTACTTCTTCTGCTTCTCCCTCCAGACTTCACCTTCTCCTTCTCCTTCTTCTGCTTTTTCTGATTCACCCTTCAGACTTCACCTTCCCCTTCTCCTTCTTCTACTTCTTCTGATTCACCCTCCAGACTTCACCTTCTCCTTCTCCTTCTTCTACTTCTTCTGATTCACCCTCCAGACTTCACCTTCTCCTTCTCCTTCTTCTACTTCTTCCTATTCACCCTCCTGACTTCACCTTCTCCTTCTCCTTCTTCTGCTTCTTCTGCTTCACCCTCCTGACTTCACCTTCTCCTTCTCCTTCTTCTACTTCTTCTGATTCACCCTCCAGACTTCACCTTCTCCTTCTCCTTCTTCTGCTTCTTCTGATTCGCCCTCCAGACACCACCTTCTCCTTCTCCTTCTTCTGCTTCTTCTGATTCACCCTCCAGACTTCACCTTCTCCTTCTCCTTCTTCTACTTCTTCTGATTCACCCTCCAGACTTCACCTTCTACTTCTCCTTCTTCTACTTCTTCTGATTCACCCTCCAGACTTCACCTTCTCCTTCTCCTTCTTCTACTTCTTCCGATTCACCCTCCTGACTTCACCTTCTCCTTCTCCTTCTTCTGCTTCTTCTGCTTCACCCTCCTGACTTCACCTTCTCCTTCTCCTTCTTCTACTTCTTCTGATTCACCCTCCAGACTTCACCTTCTCCTTCTCCTTCTTCTGCTTCCTCTGCTTCACCCTCCAGACTTCACCTTCTCCTTCTCCTTCTTCTGCTTCTTCTGCTTCGCCCTCCAGACATCACCTTCTCCTTCTCCTTCTTCTGCTTCTTCTGCTTCACCCTCCAGACTTCACCTTCTCCTTCTCCTTCTTCTGCTTCTTCTGCTTCACTCTCCTGACTTCACCTTCTCCTTCTCCTTCTTCTACTTCTTCTGATTCACCCTCCAGACTTCACCTTCTCCTTCTACTTCTTCTGCTTCTTCTGTTTCACCCTCCAGACTTCACCTTCTCCTTCTCCTTCTTCTGCTTCTTCTGCTACACCCCCCTGACTTCACCTGCTCCTTCTCCTTCTTCTGCTTCTTCTGATTCACCCTCCTAAATTCACCTTCTCCTTCTCCTTCTTCTGCTTCTTCTGATTCACCCTCCAGTCTTCACCTTCTCCTTCTCCTTCTTCTGTTTCTTCTGCTTCACCCTCCAGACTTCACCTTCTCCTTCTCTTTCTTCTGCTTCTTCTGATTCACCCTCCAGACTTCACCCTCTCCTTCTCCTCCTTCTGATTCTTCTGATTCACCCTCCAGACTTCACCTTCTCCTTCTCCTTCTTCTGCTTCTTCTGATTCACCCTCCAGACTTCACCTTCTCCTTCTCCTTCTTCTGCTTCTTCTGATTCACCCTCCAGACTTCAACTTCTCCTTCTCCTTCTTCTGCTTCTTCTGATTCACCCTCCAGACTTCACCTTCTCCTTCTCCTTCTTCTGCTTCTTCTGATTCACCCTCCAGACTTCACCTTCTCCTTCTCCTTCTTCTACTTCTTCTGATTCACCCTCCAGACTTCACCTTCTCCTTCTCCTTCTTCTACTTCTTCAGATTCACCCTCCAGTCTTCACCTTCTCCTTCTCCTTCTTCTGTTTCTTCTGCTTCACCCTCCAGACTTCACCTTCTCCTTCTCTTTCTTCTGCTTCTTCTGATTCACCCTCCAGACTTCAACTTCTCCTTCTCCTTCTTCTGATTCTTCTGATTCACCCTCCAGACTTCACCTTCTCCTTCTCCTTCTTCTGCTTCTTCTGATTCACCCTCCTGACTTCACCTTCTCCTTCTCCTTCTTCTACTTCTTCTGATTCACCCTCCTGACTTCACCTTCTCCTTCTCCTTCTTCTACTTCTTCTGCTTCATCCTCCAGACTTCACCTTCTCCTTCTCCTTCTTCTACTTCTTCTGATTCACCCTCCAGACTTCACCTTCTCCTTCTCCTTCTTTTGCTTCTTCTGCTTCACACTCCAGACTTCACCTTCTCCTTCTCCTTCTTCTGCTTCTTCTGATTCACCCTCCTTACTTCACCTTCTCCTTCTCCTTCTTCTGCTTCTTCTGATTCACCCTCCTGACTTCACCTTCTCCTTCTCCTTATTCTGTTTCTTCTGATTCACCCTCCAGACTTCACCTTCTCCTTCTCCTTCTTCTACCTCTTCTGATTCACCCTCCAGACTTCACCTTCTCCTTCTCCTTCTTCTACTTCTTCTGATTCACCCTCCAGACTTCACCTTCTCCTTCTCCTTCTTCTACTTCTTCTGCTTCTCCCTCCAGACTTCACCTTCTCCTTCTCCTTCTTCTGCTTCTTCTGATTCACCCTCCAGACTTCACCTTCCCCTTCTCCTTCTTCTACTTCTTCTGATTCACCCTCCAGACTTCACCTTCTCCTTCTCCTTCTTCTACTTCTTCTGATTCACCCTCCAGACTTCACCTTCTCCTTCTCCTTCTTCTACTTCTTCCGATTCACCCTCCTGACTTCACCTTCTCCTTCTCCTTCTTCTGCTTCTTCTGCTTCACCCTCCTGACTTCACCTTCTCCTTCTCCTTCTTCTACTTCTTCTGATTCACCCTACAGACTTCACCTTCTCCTTCTCCTTCTTCTGCTTCTTCTGATTCACCCTCCAGACTTCACCTTCTCCTTCTCCTTCTTCTGCTTCTTCTGTTTCACCCTCCAGACTTCACCTTCTTCTGCTTCTTCTGATTCACCCCCCAGACTTCATCTTCTCCTTCTCCTTCTTCTGCTTCTTCTGATTCACCCTCCAGACTTCACCTTCTCCTTCTCCTTCTTCTGCTTCTTCTGATTCACCCTCCAGACTTCACCTTCTCCTTCTCCTTCTTCTACTTCTTCTGATTCACCCTCCAGACTTCACCTTCTCCTTCTCCTTCTTCTGATTCTTCTGATTCACCCTCCAGACTTCACCTTCTGCTTCTCCTTCTTCTGCTTCTTCTGATTCACCCTCCTGACTTCACCTTCTCCTTCTCCTTCTTCTACTTCTTCTGATTCACCCTCCTGACTTCACCTTCTCCTTCTCCTTCTTCTACTTCTTCTGCTTCACCCTCCAGACTTCACCTTCTCCTTCTCCTTCTTCTACTTCTTCTGATTCACCCTCCAGACTTCACCTTCTCCTTCTCGTTCTTCTACTTCTTCTGATTCACCCTCCTGACTTCACCTTCTCCTTCTCCTTCTTCTACTTCTTCTGCTTCACCCTCCAGACTTCACCTTCTCCTTCTCCTTCTTCTACTTCTTCTGATTCACCCTTCAGACTTCACCTTCTCCTTCTCCTTTTTCTGCTTCTTCTGATTCACCCTCCAGACTTCACCTTCTCCTTCTCCTTATTCTGCTTCTTCTGATTCACCCTCCAGACTTCACCTTCTCCTTCTCCTTCTTCTGCTTCTTCTGATTCACCCTCCAGACTTCACCTTCTCCTTCTCCTTCTTCTGCTTCTTCTGATTCACCCTCCAGACTTCACCTTCTCCTTCTCCTTCTTCTACTTCTTCTGCTTCATCCTCCAGACTTCACCTTCTCCTTCTCCTTCTTCTACTTCTTCTGATTCACCCTCCAGACTTCACCTTCTCCTTCTCCTTCTTTTGCTTCTTCTGCTTCACACTCCAGACTTCACCTTCTCCTTCTCCTTCTTCTGCTTCTTCTGATTCACCCTCCTTACTTCACCTTCTCCTTCTCCTTCTTCTGCTTCTTCTGATTCACCCTCCTGACTTCACCTTCTCCTTCTCCTTATTCTGCTTCTTCTGTTTCACCCTCCAGACTTCACCTTCTCCTTCTCCTTCTTCTGCTTCTTCTGATTCACCCTCCAGACTTCACCTTCTCCTTCTCCTTCTTCTGTTTCTTCTGATTCACCCTCCAGACTTCACCTTCTCCTTCTCCTTCTTCTACTTCTTCTGATTCACCCTCCAGACTTCACCTTCTCCTTCTCATTCTTCTACTTCTTCTGATTCACCCTCCAGACTTCACCTTCTCCTTCTCCTTCTTCTACTTCTTCTGCTTCTCCCTCCAGACTTCACCTTCTACTTCTCTTTCTTCTGCTTCTTCTGATTCACCCTCCAGACTTCACCTTCCCCTTCTCCTTCTTCTACTTCTTCTGATTCACCTCCAGACTTCACCTTCTCCTTCTCCTTCTTCTACTTCTTCTGATTCACCCTCCAGACTTCACCTTCTCCTTCTCCTTCTTCTACTTCTTCCGATTCACCCTCCTGACTTCACCTTCTCCTTCTCCTTCTTCTGCTTCTTCTGCTTCACCCTCCTGACTTCACCTTCTCCTTCTCCTTCTTCTACTTCTTCTGATTCACCCTACAGACGTCACCTTCTCCTTCTCCTTCTACTGCTTCTTCTGATTCACCCTCCAGACTTCACCTTCTCCTTCTCCTTCTTCTGCTTCTTCTGTTTCACCCTCCAGACTTCACCTTCTCCTTCTCCTTCTTCTGCTTCTTCTGTTTCACCCTCCAGACTTCATCTTCTCCTTCTCCTTCTTCTGCTTCTTCTGATTCACCCTCCAGACTTCACCTTCTCCTTCTCCTTCTTCTGCTTCTTCTGATTCACCCTCCAGACTTCACCTTCTCCTTCTCCTTCTTCTACTTCTTCTGATTCACCCTCCAGACTTCACCTTCTCCTTCTCCTTCTTCTGCTTCCTCTGCTTCACCCTCCAGACTTCACCTTCTCCTTCTCCTTCTTCTGCTTCTTCTGCTTCGCCCTCCAGACATCACCTTCTCCTTCTCCTTCTTCTGCTTCTTCTGCTTCACCCTCCAGACTTCACCTTCTCCTTCTCCTTCTTCTGCTTCTTCTGCTTCACTCTCCTGACTTCACCTTCTCCTTCTCCTTCTTCTACTTCTTCTGATTCACCCTCCAGACTTCACCTTCTCCTTCTACTTCTTCTGCTTCTTCTGTTTCACCCTCCAGACTTCACCTTCTCCTTCTCCTTCTTCTGCTTCTTCTGATTCACCCTCCAGACTTCATCTTCTCCTTCTCCTTCTTCTGCTTCTTCTGATTCACCCTCCAGACTTCACCTTCTCCTTCTCCTTCTTCTGCTTCTTCTGATTCACCCTCCAGACTTCACCTTCTCCTTCTCCTTCTTCTACTTCTTCTGATTCACCCTCCAGACTTCACCTTCTCCTTCTCCTTCTTCTCCTTCTTCAGATTCACCCTCCAGTCTTCACCTTCTCCTTCTCCTTCTTCTGTTTCTTCTGCTTCACCCTCCAGACTTCACCTTCTCCTTCTCTTTCTTCTGCTTCTTCTGATTCACCCTCCAGACTTCACCCTCTCCTTCTCCTCCTTCTGATTCTTCTGATTCACCCTCCAGACTTCACCTTCTCCTTCTCCTTCTTCTGCTTCTTCTGATTCACCCTCCAGACTTCACCTTCTCCTTCTCCTTCTTCTGCTTCTTCTGATTCACCCCTCCAGACTTCAACTTCTCCTTCTCCTTCTTCTGCTTCTTCTGATTCACCCTCCAGACTTCACCTTCTCCTTCTCCTTCTTCTGCTTCTTCTGATTCACCCTCCAGACTTCACCTTCTCCTTCTCCTTCTTCTACTTCTTCTGATTCACCCTCCAGACTTCACCTTCTCCTTCTCCTTCTTCTACTTCTTCAGATTCACCCTCCAGTCTTCACCTTCTCCTTCTCCTTCTTCTGTTTCTTCTGCTTCACCCTCCAGACTTCACCTTCTCCTTCTCTTTCTTCTGCTTCTTCTGATTCACCCTCCAGACTTCAACTTCTACTTCTCCTTCTTCTGATTCTTCTGATTCACCCTCCAGACTTCATCTTCTCCTTCTCCTTCTTCTGCTTCTTCTGATTCACCCTCCTGACTTCACCTTCTCCTTCTCCTTCTTCTACTTCTTCTGATTCACCCTCCTGACTTCACCTTCTCCTTCTCCTTCTTCTACTTCTTCTGCTTCATCCTCCAGACTTCACCTTCTCCTTCTCCTTCTTCTACTTCTTCTGATTCACCTCCAGACTTCACCTTCTCCTTCTCCTTCTTTTGCTTCTTCTGCTTCACACTCCAGACTTCACCTTCTCCTTCTCCTTCTTCTGCTTCTTCTGATTCACCCTCCTTACTTCACCTTCTCCTTCTCCTTCTTCTGCTTCTTCTGATTCACCCTCCTGACTTCACCTTCTCCTTCTCCATATTCTGCTTCTTCTGTTTCACCCTCCAGACTTCACCTTCTCCTTCTCCTTCTTCTGCTTCTTCTGATTCACCCTCCAGACTTCACCTTCTCCTTCTCCTTCTTCTGTTTCTTCTGATTCACCCTCCAGACTTCACTTCTCCTTCTCCTTCTTCTACTTCTTCTGATTCACCCTCCAGACTTCACCTTCTCCTTCTCCTTCTTCTACTTCTTCTGATTCACCCTCCAGACTTCACCTTCTCCTTCTCCTTCTTCTACTTCTTCTGCTTCTCCCTCCAGACTTCACCTTCTCCTTCTCCTTCTTCTGCTTCTTCTGATTCACCCTCCAGACTTCACCTTCCCCTTCTCCTTCTTCTACTTCTTCTGATTCACCCTCCAGACTTCACCTTCTCCTTCTCCTTCTTCTACTTCTTCTGATTCACCCTCCAGACTTCACCTTCTTCTTCTCCTTCTTCTACTTCTTCCGATTCACCCTCCTGACTTCACCTTCTCCTTCTCCTTCTTCTGCTTCTTCTGCTTCACCCTCCTGACTTCACCTTCTCCTTCTCCTTCTTCTACTTCTTCTGATTCACCCTACAGACTTCACCTTCTCCTTCTCCTTCTTCTGCTTCTTCTGATTCACCCTCCAGACTTCACCTTCTCCTTCTCCTTCTCTGCTTCTTCTGTTTCACCCTCCAGACTTCACCTTCTCCTTCTCCTTCTTCTGCTTCTTCTGATTCACCCCCCAGACTTCATCTTCTCCTTCTCCTTCTTCTGCTTCTTCTGATTCACCCTCCAGACTTCACCTTCTCCTTCTCCTTCTTCTGCTTCTTCTGATTCACCCTCCAGACTTCACCTCCTCCTTCTCCTTCTTCTACTTCTTCTGATTCACCCTCCAGACTTCACCTTCTCCTTCTCCTTCTTCTGATTCTTCTGATTCACCCTCCAGACTTCACCTTCTCCTTCTCCTTCTTCTGCTTCTTCTGATTCACCCTCCTGACTTCACCTTCTCCTTTTCCTTCTTCTACTTCTCTGATTCACCCTCCTGACTTCACCTTCTCCTTCTCCTTCTTCTACTTCTTCTGCTTCACCTCCAGACTTCACCTTCTCCTTCTCCTTCTTCTACTTCTTCTGATTCACCCTCCAGACTTCACCTTCTCCTTCTCCTTCTTCTACTTCTTCTGATTCACCCTCCTGACTTCACCTTCTCCTTCTCCTTCTTCTACTTCTTCTGCTTCACCCTCCAGACTTCACCTTCTCCTTCTCCTTCTTCTACTTCTTCTGATTCACCCTTCAGACTTCACCTTCTCCTTCTCCTTTTTTCTGCTTCTTCTGATTCACCCTCCAGACTTCACCTTCTCCTTCTCCTTATCTGCTTCTTCTGATTCACCCTCCAGACTTCACCTTCTCCTTCTCCTTCTTCTGCTTCTTCTGATTCACCCTCCAGACTTCACCTTCTCCTTCTCCTTCTTCTGCTTCTTCTGATTCACCCTCCAGACTTCACCTTCTCCTTCTCCTTCTTCTACTTCTTCTGCTTCATCCTCCAGACTTCACCTTCTCCTTCTCCTTCTTCTACTTCTTCTGATTCACCCTCCAGACTTCACCTTCTCCTTCTCCTTCTTTGCTTCTTCTGCTTCACACTCCAGACTTCACCTTCTCCTTCTCCTTCTTCTGCTTCTTCTGATTCACCCTCCTTACTTCACCTTCTCCTTCTCCTTCTTCTGCTTCTTCTGATTCACCCTCCTGACTTCACCTTCTCCTTCTCCTTATTCTGCTTCTTCTGTTTCACCCCTCCAGACTTCACCTTCTCCTTCTCCTTCTTCTGCTTCTTCTGATTCACCCTCCAGACTTCACCTTCTCCTTCTCCTTCTTCTGTTTCTTCTGATTCACCCTCCAGACTTCACCTTCTCCTTCTCCTTCTTCTACTTCTTCTGATTCACCCTCCAGACTTCACCTTCTCCTTCTCCTTCTTCTACTTCTTCTGATTCACCCTCCAGACTTCACCTTCTCCTTCTCCTTCTTCTACTTCTTCTGCTTCTCCCTCCAGACTTCACCTTCTCCTTCTCTTTCTTCTGCTTCTTCTGATTCACCCTCCAGACTTCACCTTCCCCTTCTCCTTCTTCTACTTCTTCTGATTCACCCTCCAGACTTCACCTTCTCCTTCTCCTTCTTCTACTTCTTCTGATTCACCCTCCAGACTTCACCTTCTCCTTCTCCTTCTTCTACTTCTTCCGATTCACCCTCCTGACTTCACCTTCTCCTTCTCCTTCTTCTGCTTCTTCTGCTTCACCCTCCTGACTTCACCTTCTCCTTCTCCTTCTTCTACTTCTTCTGATTCACCCTACAGACTTCACCTTCTCCTTCTCCTTCTTCTGCTTCTTCTGATTCACCCTCCAGACTTCACCTTCTCCTTCTCCTTCTTCTGCTTCTTCTGTTTCACCCTCCAGACTTCACCTTCTCCTTCTCCTTCTTCCGCTTCTTCTGATTCACCCTCCAGACTTCATCTTCTCCTTCTCCTTCTTCTGCTTCTTCTGATTCACCCTCCAGACTTCACCTTCTCCTTCTCCTTCTTCTGCTTCTTCTGATTCACCCTCCAGACTTCACCTTCTCCTTCTCCTTCTTCTACTTCTTCTGATTCACCCTCCAGACTTCACCTTCTCCTTCTCCTTCTTCTGATTCTTCTGATTCACCCTCCAGACTTCACCTTCTCCTTCTCCTTCTTCTGCTTCTTCTGATTCACCCTCCTGACTTCACCTTCTCCTTCTCCTTCTTCTACTTCTTCTGATTCACCCTCCTGACTTCACCTTCTCCTTCTCCTTCTTCTACTTCTTCTGCTTCACCCTCCAGACTTCACCTTCTCCTTCTCCTTCTTCTACTTCTTCTGATTCACCCTCCAGACTTCACCTTCTCCTTCTCCTTCTTCTACTTCTTCTGATTCACCCTCCTGACTTCACCTTCTCCTTCTCCTTCTTCTACTTCTTCTGCTTCACCCTCCAGACTTCACCTTCTCCTTCTCCTTCTTCTACTTCTTCTGATTCACCCTTCAGACTTCACCTTCTCCTTCTCCTTTTTCTGCTTCTTCTGATTCACCCTCCAGACTTCACCTTCTCCTTCTCCTTATTCTGCTTCTTCTGATTCACCCTCCAGACTTCACCTTCTCCTTCTCCTTCTTCTGCTTCTTCTGATTCACCCTCCAGACTTCACCCTTCTCCTTCTCCTTCTTCTGCTTCTTCTGATTCACCCTCCAGACTTCACCTTCTCCTTCTCCTTCTTCTGCTTTTTCTGATTCACCCTCCAGACTTCACCTTCTCCTTCTCCTTCTTCTACTTCTTCTGATTCACCCTCCAGACTTCACCTTCTCCTTCTCTTTCTTCTGCTTCTTCTGATTCACCCTCCAGACTTCACCTTCTCCTTCTCCTTCTTCTGATTCTTCTGATTCACCGTCCAGACTTCACCTTCTCCTTCTCCTTCTTCTGCTTCATCTGATTCACCCTCCTGACTTCACCTTCTCCTTCTCCTTCTTCTACTTCTTCTGATTCACCCTCCTGACTTCACCTTCTCCTTCTCCTTCTTCTACTTCTTCTGCTTCACCCTCCAGACTTCACCTTCTCCTTCTCCTTCTTCTGCTTCTTCTGATTCACCCTCCAGACTTCACCTTCTCCTTCTCCTTCTTTTGCTTCTTCTGCTTCACACTCCAGACTTCACCTTCTCCTTCTCCTTCTTCTACTTCTTCTGATTCACCCTCCTGACTTCACCTTCTCCTTCTCCTTCTTCTACTTCTTCTGCTTCACCCTCCAGACTTCTCCTTCTCCTTCTCCTTCTTCTACTTCTTCTGATTCACCCTTCAGACTTCACCTTCTCCTTCTCCTTTTTCTGCTTCTTCTGATTCACCCTCCAGACTTCACCTTCTCCTTCTCCTTATTCTGCTTCTTCTGATTCACCCTCCAGACTTCACCTTCTCCTTCTCCTTCTTCTGCTTCTTCTGATTCACCCTCCAGACTTCACCTTCTCCTTCTCCTTCTTCTGCTTCTTCTGATTCACCCTCCAGACTTCACCTTCTACTTCTCCTTCTTCTGCTTTTTCTGATTCACCCTCCAGACTTCACCTTCTCCTTCTCCTTCTTCTACTTCTTCTGATTCACCCTCCAGACTTCACCTTCTCCTTCTCTTTCTTCTGCTTCTTCTGATTCACCCTCCAGACTTCACCTTCTCCTTCTCCTTCTTCTGATTCTTCTGATTCACCGTCCAGACTTCACCTTCTCCTTCTCCTTCTTCTGCTTCATCTGATTCACCCTCCTGACTTCACCTTCTCCTTCTCCTTCTTCTACTTCTTCTGATTCACCCTCCTGACTTCACCTTCTCCTTCTCCTTCTTCTACTTCTTCTGCTTCACCCTCCAGACTTCACCTTCTCCTTCTCCTTCTTCTGCTTCTTCTGATTCACCCTCCAGACTTCACCTTCTCCTTCTCCTTCTTTTGCTTCTTCTGCTTCACACTCCAGACTTCACCTTCTCCTTCTCCTTCTTCTGCTTCTTCTGATTCACCCTCCTTACTTCACCTTCTCCTTCTCCTTCTTCTGCTTCTTCTGATTCACCCTCCTGACTTCACCTTCTCCTTCTCCTTATTCTGCTTCTTCTATTTCACCCTCCAGACTTCACCTTCTCCTTCTCCTTCTTCTGCTTCTTCTGATTCACCCTCCAGACTTCACCTTCTCCTTCTCCTTCTTCTACTTCTTCTGATTCACCCTCCAGACTTCACCTTCTCCTTCTCCTTCTTCTGCTTCTTCTGGTTCACCCTCCAGACTTCACCTTCTCCTTCTCCTTCGTCTACTTCTTCTGATTCACCCTCCAGACTACACCTTCTCCTTCTCCTTCTTCTACTTCTTCTGATTCACCCTCCAGACTTCACCTTCTCCTTCTCCTTCTTCTGTTTCTTCTGATTCACCCTCCAGACTTCACCTTCTCCTTCTCCTTCTTCTACTTCTTCTGATTCACCCTCCAGACTTCACCTTCTCCTTCTCCTTCTTCTACTTCTTCTGATTCACCCTCCAGACTTCACCTTCTCCTTCTCCTTCTTCTACTTCTTCTGCTTCTCCCTCCAGACTTCACCTTCTCCTTCTCCTTCTTCTGCTTCTTCTGATTCACCCTCCAGACTTCACCTTCTCCTTCTCTTTCTTCTGCTTCTTCTGATTCACCCTCCAGACTTCACCTTCTCCTTCTCCTTCTTCTGATTCTTCTGATTCACCCTCCAGACTTCACCTTCTCCTTCTCCTTCTTCTGCTTCTTCTGATTCACCCTCCTGACTTCACCTTCTCCTTCTCCTTCTTCTACTTCTTCTGATTCACCCTCCTGACTTCACCTTCTCCTTCTCCTTCTTCTACTTCTTCTGCTTCACCCTCCAGACTTCACCTTCTCCTTCTCCTTCTTCTACTTCTTCTGATTCACCCTCCAGACTTCACCTTCTCCTTCTCCTTCTTTTGCTTCTTCTGCTTCACACTCCAGACTTCACCTTCTCCTTCTCCTTCTTCTGCTTCTTCTGATTCACCCTCCTTACTTCACCTTCTCCTTCTCCTTCTTCTGCTTCTTCTGATTCACCCTCCTGACTTCACCTTCTCCTTCTCCTTATTCTGCTTCTTCTGTTTCACCCTCCAGACTTCACCTTCTCCTTCTCCTTCTTCTGCTTCTTCTGATTCACCCTCCAGACTTCACCTTCCCCTTCTCCTTCTTCTGCTTCCTCTGCTTCACCCTCCAGACTTCACCTTCTCCTTCTCCTTCTTCTGCTTCTTCTGCTTCGCCCTCCAGACATCACCTTCTCCTTCTCCTTCTTCTGCTTCTTCGGCTTCACCCTCCAGACTTCACCTTCTCCTTCTCCTTCTTCTGCTTCTTCTGCTTCACTCTCCTGACTTCACCTTCTCCTTCTCCTTCTTCTACTTCTTCTGATTCACCCTCCAGACTTCACCTTCTCCTTCTCCTTCTTCTGCTTCTTCTGCTTCACCCTCCAGACTTCACCTTCTCCTTCTCCTTCTTCTGCTTCTTCTGCTGCGCCCTCCAGACTTCACCTTCTCCTTCTCCTTCTTCTGCTTCTTCTGCTTCACCGTCCTGACTTCACCTTCTCCTTCTCCTTCTTCTACTTCTTCTGCTTCACCCCCCTGACTTCACCTGCTCCTTCTCCTTCTCTTGCTTCTTCTGATTCACCCTCCTAACTTCACCTTCTCCTTCTCCTTCTTCTGCTTCTTCTGATTCACCCTCCTGACTTCACCTTCTCCTTCTCCTTCTTCTGCTTCTTCTGATTCACCCTCCAGACTTCACCTTCTCCTTCTCCTTCTTCTGCTTCTTCTGATTCACCCTCCAGACTTCACCCTCTCCTTCTCCTTCTTCTGATTCTTCTGATTCACCCTCCAGACTTCACCTTCTCCTTCTCCTTCTTCTGCTTCTTCTGATTCACCCTCCAGACTTCACCTTTTCCTTCTCCTTCTTCTGCTTCTTCTGATTCACCCTCCAGACTTCATCTTCTCCTTCTCCTTCTTCTGCTTCTTCTGATTCACCCTCCAGACTTCACCTTCTCCTTCTCCTTCTTCTGCTTCTTCTGATTCACCCTCCAGACTTCACCTTCTCCTTCTCCTTCTTCTACTTCTTCTGATTCACCCTACAGACTTCACCTTCTCCTTCTCCTTCTTCTACTTCTTCAGATTCACCCTCCAGTCTTCACCTTCTCCTTCTCCTTCTTCTGTTTCTTCTGCTTCACCCTCCAGACTTCACCTTCTCCTTCTCTTTCTTCTGCTTCTTCTGATTCACCCTCTAGACTTCAACTTCTCCTTCTCCTTCTTCTGATTCTTCTGATTCAACCTCCAGACTTCACCTTCTCCTTCTCCTTCTTCTGCTTCTTCTGATTCACCCTCCTGACTTCACCTTCTCCTTCTCCTTCTTCTCCTTCTTCTGATTCACCCTCCTGACTTCACCTTATCCTTCTCCTTCTTCTACTTCTTCTGCTTCACCCTCCAGACTTCACCTTCTCCTTCTCCTTCTTCTACTTCTTCTGATTCACCCTCCAGACTTCACCTTCTCCTTCTCTTGCTTCTTCTGCTTCACACTTCAGACTTCACCTTCTCCTTCTCCTTCTTCTGCTTCTTCTGATTCACCCTCCTTACTTCACCTTCTCCTTCTCCTTCTTCTGCTTCTTCTGATTCACCCTCCTGACCTCACCTTCTCCTTCTCCTTATTCTGCTTCTTTTGTTTCACCCTCCAGACTTCACCTTCTCCTTCTCCTTCTTCTGCTTCTTCTGATTCACCCTCCAGACTTCACCTTCTCCTTCTCCTTCTTCTGCTTCTTCTGATTCACCCTCCAGACTTCACCTTCTCCTTCTCCTTCTTCTACTTCTTCTGATTCACCCTCCAGACTTCACCTTCTCCTTCTCCTTCTTCTGCTTCTTCTGATTCACCCTCCAGACTTCACCTTCTCCTTCTCCTTCGTCTACTTCTTCTGATTCACCCTCCAGACTACACCTTCTCCTTCTCCTTCTTCTACTTCTTCTGATTCACCCTCCAGACTTCACCTTCTCCTTCTCCTTCTTCTGTTTCTTCTGATTCACCCTCCAGACTTCACCTTCTCCTTCTCCTTCTTCTGCTTCTTCTGATTCACCCTCCAGACTTCACCTTCTCCTTCTCCTTCTTCTACTTCTTCTGATTCACCCTCCAGACTTCACCTTCTCATTCTCCTTCTTCTACTTCTTCCGATTCACCCTCCTGACTTCACCTTCTCCTTCTCCTTCTTCTGCTTCTTCTGCTTCACCCTCCTGACTTCACCTTCTCCTTCTCCTTCTTCTACTTCTTCTGATTCACCCTCCAGACTTCACCTTCTCCTTCTCCTTCTTCTGCTTCTTCTGCTTCACCCTCCAGACTTCACCTTCTCCTTCTCCTTCTTCTGCTTCTTCTGATTCGCCCTCCAGACATCACCTTCTCCTTCTCCTTCTTCTGCTTCTTCTGATACACCCTCCAGACTTCACCTTCTCCTTCTCCTTCTTCTACTTCTTCTGATTCACCCTCCAGACTTCACCTTCTACTTCTCCTTCTTCTACTTCTTCTGATTCACCCTCCAGACTTCACCTTCTCCTTCTCCTTCTTCTACTTCTTCCGATTCACCCTCCAGACTTCACCTTCTCCTTCTCCTTCTTCTGCTTCTTCTGGTTCACCCTCCAGACTTCACCTTCTCCTTCTCCTTCGTCTACTTCTTCTGATTCACCCTCCAGACTACACCTTCTCCTTCTCCTTCTTCTACTTCTTCTGATTCACCCTCCAGACTTCACCTTCTCCTTCTCCTTCTTCTGTTTCTTCTGATTCACCCTCCAGACTTCACCTTCTCCTTCTCCTTCTTCTACTTCTTCTGATTCACCCTCCAGACTTCACCTTCTCCTTCTCCTTCTTCTACTTCTTCTGATTCACCCTCCAGACTTCACCTTCTCCTTCTCCTTCTTCTACTTCTTCTGCTCCTCCCTCCAGACTTCACCTTCTCCTTCTCCTTCTTCTGCTTCTTCTGATTCACCCTCCAGACTTCACCTTCTCCTTCTCTTTCTTCTGCTTCTTCTGATTCACCCTCCAGACTTCACCTTCTCCTTCTCCTTCTTCTGATTCTTCTGATTCACCCTCCAGACTTCACCTTCTCCTTCTCCTTCTTCTGCTTCTTCTGATTCACCCTCCTGACTTCACCTTCTCCTTCTCCTTCTTCTGCTTCTTCTGATTCACCCTCCAGACTTCACCTTCTCCTTCTCCTTCTTCTACTTCTTCTGATTCACCCTCCAGACTTCACCTTCTCCTTCTCCTTCTTCTGCTTCTTCTGATTCACCCTCCAGACTTCACCTTCTCCTTCTCCTTCGTCTACTTCTTCTGATTCACCCTCCAGACTACACCTTCTCCTTCTCCTTCTTCTACTTCTTCTGATTCACCCTCCAGACTTCACCTTCTCCTTCTCCTTCTTTTACTTCTTCTGCTCCTCCCTCCAGACTTCACCTTCTCCTTCTCCTTCTTCTGATTCTTCTGATTCACCCTCCAGACTTCACCTTCTCCTTCTCCTTCTTCTGCTTCTTCTGGTTCACCCTCCAGACTTCACCTTCTCCTTCTCCTTCGTCTACTTCTTCTGATTCACCCTCCAGACTACACCTTCTCCTTCTCCTTCTTCTACTTCTTCTGATTCACCCTCCTGACTTCACCTTCTCCTTCTCCTTCTTCTACTTCTTCTGCTTCACCCTCCAGACTTCACCTTCTCCTTCTCCTTCTTCTACTTCTTCTGATTCACCCTCCAGACTTCACCTTCTCCTTCTCCTTCTTTTGCTTCTTCTGCTTCACACTCCAGACTTCACCTTCTCCTTCTCCTTCTTCTGCTTCTTCTGATTCACCCTCCTTACTTCACCTTCTCCTTCTCCTTCTTCTGCTTCTTCTGATTCACCCTCCTGACTTCACCTTCTCCTTCTCCTTATTCTGCTACTTCTGTTTCACCCTCCAGACTTCACCTTCTCCTTCTCCTTCTTCTGCTTCTTCTGATTCACCCTCCAGACTTCACCTTCTCCTTCTCCTTCTTCTACTTCTTCTGATTCACCCTCCAGACTTCACCTCCTCCTTCTCCTTCTTCTACTTCTTCTGCTTCTCCCTCCAGACTTCACCTTCTCCTTCTCCTTCTTCTGCTTCTTCTGATTCACCCTCCAGACTTCACCTTCTCCTTCTCCTTCTTCTACTTCTTCTGATTCACCCTCCAGACTTCACCTTCTACTTCTCCTTCTTCTACTTCTTCTGATTCACCCTCCAGACTTCACCTTCTCCTTCTCCTTCTTCTACTTCTTCCGATTCACCCTCCTGACTTCACCTTCTCCTTCTTCTTCTTCTGCTTCTTCTGCTTCACCCTCCTGACTTCACCTTCTCCTTCTCCTTCTTCTACTACTTCTGATTCACCCTCCAGACTTCACCTTCTCCTTCTCCTTCTTCTGCTTCCTCTGCTTCACCCTCCAGACTTCACCTTCTCCTTCTCCTTCTTCTGCTTCTTCTGCTTCGCCCTCCAGACATCACCTTCTCCTTCTCCTTCTTCTGCTTCTTCTGCTTCACCCTCCAGACTTCACCTTCTCCTTCTCCTTCTTCTGCTTCTTCTGCTTCACTCTCCTGACTTCACCTTCTCCTTCTCCTTCTTCTACTTCTTCTGATTCCCCCTCCAGACTTCACCTTCTCCTTCTCCTTCTTCTGCTTCTTCTGCTTCACCCTCCAGACTTCACCTTCTCCTTCTCCTTCTTCTGCTTCTTCTGCTGCGCCCTCCAGACTTCACCTTCTCCTTCTCCCTCTTCTGCTTCTTCTGCTTCACCGTCCTGACTTCACCTTCTCCTTCTCCTTCTTCTACTTCTTCTGCTTCACCCCCCTGACTTCACCTGCTCCTTCTCCTTCTCTTGCTTCTTCTGATTCACCCTCCTAACTTCACCTTCTCCTTCTCCTTCTTCTACTTCTTCTGATTCACCCTCCAGACTTCACCTTCTACTTCTCCTTCTTCTACTTCTTCTGCTTCACCCTCCAGACTTCACCTTCTCCTTCTCTTTCTTCTGCTTCTTCTGATTCACCCTCCAGACTTCACCCTCTCCTTCTCCTTCTTCTGATTCTTCTGATTCACCCTCCAGACTTCACCTTCTCCTTCTCCTTCTTCTGCTTCTTCTGATTCACCCTCCAGACTTCACCTTCTCCTTCTCCTTCTTCTGCTTCTTCTGATTCACCCTCCAGACTTCATCTTCTCCTTCTCCTTCTTCTGCTTCTTCTGATTCACCCTCCAGACTTCACCTTCTCCTTCTCCTTCTTCTGCTTCTTCTGATTCACCCTCCAGACTTCACCTTCTCCTTCTCCTTCTTCTACTTCTTCTGATTCACCCTACAGACTTCACCTTCTCCTTCTCCTTCTTCTACTTCTTCAGATTCACCCTCCAGTCTTCACCTTCTCCTTCTCCTTCTTCTGTTTCTTCTGCTTCACCCTCCAGACTTCACCTTCTCCTTCTCTTTCTTCTGCTTCTTCTGATTCACCCTCCAGACTTCACCTTCTCCTTCTCTTGCTTCTTCTGCTTCACACTCCAGACTTCACCTTCTCCTTCTCCTTCTTCTGCTTCTTCTGATTCACCCTCCTTACTTCACCTTCTCCTTCTCCTTCTTCTGCTTCTTCCGATTCACCCTCCTGACCTCACCTTCTCCTTCTCCTTATTCTGCTTCTTTTGTTTCACCCTCCAGACTTCACCTTCTCCTTCTCCTTCTTCTGCTTCTTCTGATTCACCCTCCAGACTTCACCTTCTCCTTCTCCTTCTTCTGCTTCTTCTGATTCACCCTCCAGACTTCACCTTCTCCTTCTCCTTCTTCTACTTCTTCTGATTCACCCTCCAGACTTCACCTTCTCCTTCTCCTTCTTCTGCTTCTTCTGATTCACCCTCCAGACTTCACCTTCTCCTTCTCCTTCGTCTACTTCTTCTGATTCACCCTCCAGACTACACCTTCTCCTTCTCCTTCTTCTACTTCTTCTGATTCACCCTCCAGACTTCACCTTCTCCTTCTCCTTCTTCTGTTTCTTCTGATTCACCCTCCAGACTTCACCTTCTCCTTCTCCTTCTTCTCCTTCTTCTGATTCACCCTCCAGACTTCACCTTCTCCTTCTCCTTCTTCTACTTCTTCTGATTCACCCTCCAGACTTCACCTTCTCCTTCTCCTTCTTCTACTTCTTCTGCTTCTCCCTCCAGACTTCACCTTCTCCTTCTCCTTCTTCTGCTTCTTCTGATTCACCCTCCAGACTTCACCTTCCCTTCTCCTTCTTCTACTTCTTCTGATTCACCCTCCAGACTTCACCTTCTCCTTCTCCTTCTTCTACTTCTTCTGATTCACCCTCCAGACTTCACCTTCTCCTTCTCCCTCTTCTACTTCTTCCGATTCACCCTCCTGACTTCACCTTCTCCTTCTCCTTCTTCTACTTCTTCTGCTTCACCCTCCAGACTTCACCTTCTCCTTCTCCTTCTTCTGCTTCTTCTGATTCGCCCTCCAGACTTCACCTTCTCCTTCTCCTTCTTCTGCTTCTTCTGATTCACCCTCCAGACTTCACCTTCTCCTTCTCTTTCTTCTGCTTCTTCTGATTCACCCTCCAGACTTCACCTTCTCCTTCTCCTTCTTCTGCTTCTTCTGATTCACCCTCCTTACTTCACCTTCTCCTTCTCCTTCTTCTGCTTCTTCTGATTCACCCTCCTGACTTCACCTTCTCCTTCTCCTTATTCTGCTTCTTCTGTTTCACCCTCCAGACTTCACCTTCTCCTTCTCCTTCTTCTGCTTCTTCTGATTCACCCTCCAGACTTCACCTTCTCCTTCTCCTTCTTCTGCTTCTTCTGATTCACCCTCCAGACTTCACCTTCTCCTTCTCCTTCTTCTACTTCTTCTGATTCACCCTCCTTACTTCACCTTCTCCTTCTCCTTCTTCTGCTTCTTCTGATTCACCCTCCTGACCTCACCTTCTCCTTCTCCTTATTCTGCTTCTTTTGTTTCACCCTCCAGACTTCACCTTCTCCTTCTCCTTCTTCTGCTTCTTCTGATTCACCCTCCAGACTTCACCTTCTCCTTCTCCTTCTTCTGCTTCTTCTGATTCACCCTCCAGACTTCACCTTCTCCTTCTCCTTCTTCTACTTCTTCTGATTCACCCTCCAGACTTCACCTTCTCCTTCTCCTTCTTCTGCTTCTTCTGATTCACCCTCCAGACTTCACCTTCTCCTTCTCCTTCGTCTACTTCTTCTGATTCACCCTCCAGACTACACCTTCTCCTTCTCCTTCTTCTACTTCTTCTGATTCACCCTCCAGACTTCACCTTCTCCTTCTCCTTCTTCTGTTTCTTCTGATTCACCCTCCAGACTTCACCTTCTCCTTCTCCTTCTTCTCCTTCTTCTGATTCACCCTCCAGACTTCACCTTCTCCTTCTCCTTCTTCTACTTCTTCTGATTCACCCTCCAGACTTCACCTTCTCCTTCTCCTTCTTCTACTTCTTCTGCTTCTCCCTCCAGACTTCACCTTCTCCTTCTCCTTCTTCTGCTTCTTCTGATTCACCCTCCAGACTTCACCTTCCCCTTCTCCTTCTTCTACTTCTTCTGATTCACCCTCCAGACTTCACCTTCTCCTTCTCCTTCTTCTACTTCTTCTGATTCACCCTCCAGACTTCACCTTCTCATTCTCCTTCTTCTACTTCTTCCGATTCACCCTCCTGACTTCACCTTCTCCTTCTCCTTCTTCTGCTTCTTCTGCTTCACCCTCCTGACTTCACCTTCTCCTTCTCCTTCTTCTACTTCTTCTGATTCACCCTCCAGACTTCACCTTCTCCTTCTCCTTCTTCTGCTTCTTCTGCTTCACCCTCCAGACTTCACCTTCTCCTTCTCCTTCTTCTGCTTCTTCTGATTCGCCCTCCAGACATCACCTTCTCCTTCTCCTTCTTCTGCTTCTTCTGATTCACCCTCCAGACTTCACCTTCTCCTTCTCCTTCTTCTACTTCTTCTGATTCACCCTCCAGACTTCACCTTCTACTTCTCCTTCTTCTACTTCTTCTGATTCACCCTCCAGACTTCACCTTCTCCTTCTCCTTCTTCTACTTCTTCCGATTCACCCTCCAGACTTCACCTTCTCCTTCTCCTTCTTCTGCTTCTTCTGGTTCACCCTCCAGACTTCACCTTCTCCTTCTCCTTCGTCTACTTCTTCTGATTCACCCTCCAGACTTCACCTTCTCCTTCTCCTTCGTCTACTTCTTCTGATTCACCCTCCAGACTTCACCTTCTCCTTCTCCTTCTTCTGTTTCTTCTGATTCACCCTCCAGACTTCACCTTCTCCTTCTCCTTCTTCTCCTTCTTCTGATTCACCCTCCAGACTTCACCTTCTCCTTCTCCTTCTTCTACTTCTTCTGATTCACCCTCCAGACTTCACCTTCTCCTTCTCCTTCTTCTACTTCTTCTGCTTCTCCCTCCAGACTTCACCTTCTCCTTCTCCTTCTTCTGCTTCTTCTGATTCACCCTCCAGACTTCACCTTCCCCTTCTCCTTCTTCTACTTCTTCTGATTCACCCTCCAGACTTCACCTTCTCCTTCTCCTTCTTCTACTTCTTCTGATTCACCCTCCAGACTTCACCTTCTCATTCTCCTTCTTCTACTTCTTCCGATTCACCCTCCTGACTTCACCTTCTCCTTCTCCTTCTTCTGCTTCTTCTGCTTCACCCTCCTGACTTCACCTTCTCCTTCTCCTTCTTCTACTTCTTCTGATTCACCCTCCAGACTTCACCTTCTCCTTCTCCTTCTTCTGCTTCTTCTGCTTCACCCTCCAGACTTCACCTTCTCCTTCTCCTTCTTCTGCTTCTTCTGATTCGCCCTCCAGACATCACCTTCTCCTTCTCCTTCTTCTGCTTCTTCTGATTCACCCTCCAGACTTCACCTTCTCCTTCTCCTTCTTCTACTTCTTCTGATTCACCCTCCAGACTTCACCTTCTACTTCTCCTTCTTCTACTTCTTCTGATTCACCCTCCAGACTTCACCTTCTCCTTCTCCTTCTTCTACTTCTTCCGATTCACCCTCCAGACTTCACCTTCTCCTTCTCCTTCTTCTGCTTCTTCTGGTTCACCCTCCAGACTACACCTTCTCCTTCTCCTTCTTCTACTTCTTCTGATTCACCCTCCAGACTTCACCTTCTCCTTCTCCTTCTTCTGTTTCTTCTGATTCACCCTCCAGACTTCACCTTCTCCTTCTCCTTCTTCTACTTCTTCTGATTCACCCTCCAGACTTCACCTTCTCCTTCTCCTTCTTCTACTTCTTCTGATTCACCCTCCAGACTTCACCTTCTCCTTCTCCTTCTTCTACTTCTTCTGCTCCTCCCTCCAGACTTCACCTTCTCCTTCTCCTTCTTCTGCTTCTTCTGATTCACCCTCCAGACTTCACCTTCTCCTTCTCTTTCTTCTGCTTCTTCTGATTCACCCTCCAGACTTCACCTTCTCCTTCTCCTTCTTCTGATTCTTCTGATTCACCCTCCAGACTTCACCTTCTCCTTCTCCTTCTTCTGCTTCTTCTGATTCACCCTCCTGACTTCACCTTCTCCTTCTCCTTCTTCTACTTCTTCTGATTCACCCTCCTGACTTCACCTTCTCCTTCTCCTTCTTCTACTTCTTCTGCTTCACCCTCCAGACTTCACCTTCTCCTTCTCCTTCTTCTACTTCTTCTGATTCACCCTCCAGACTTCACCTTCTCCTTCTCCTTCTTTTGCTTCTTCTGCTTCACACTCCAGACTTCACCTTCTCCTTCTCCTTCTTCTGCTTCTTCTGATTCACCCTCCTTACTTCACCTTCTCCTTCTCCTTCTTCTGCTTCTTCTGATTCACCCTCCTGACTTCACCTTCTCCTTCTCCTTATTCTGCTTCTTCTGTTTCACCCTCCAGACTTCACCTTCTCCTTCTCCTTCTTCTGCTTCTTCTGATTCACCCTCCAGACTTCACCTTCTCCTTCTCCTTCTTCTACTTCTTCTGATTCACCCTCCAGACTTCACCTCCTCCTTCTCCTTCTTCTACTTCTTCTGCTTCTCCCTCCAGACTTCACCTTCTCCTTCTCCTTCTTCTGCTTCTTCTGATTCACCCTCCAGACTTCACCTTCTCCTTCTCCTTCTTCTACTTCTTCTGATTCACCCTCCAGACTTCACCTTCTACTTCTCCTTCTTCTACTTCTTCTGATTCACCCTCCAGACTTCACCTTCTCCTTCTCCTTCTTCTACTTCTTCCGATTCACCCTCCTGACTTCACCTTCTCCTTCTTCTTCTGCTTCTTCTGCTTCACCCTCCTGACTTCACCTTCTCCTTCTCCTTCTTCTACTACTTCTGATTCACCCTCCAGACTTCACCTTCTCCTTCTCCTTCTTCTGCTTCCTCTGCTTCACCCTCCAGACTTCACCTTCTCCTTCTCCTTCTTCTGCTTCTTCTGCTTCGCCCTCCAGACATCACCTTCTCCTTCTCCTTCTTCTGTTTCTTCTGCTTCACCCTCCAGACTTCACCTTCTCCTTCTCCTTCTTCTGCTTCTTCTGCTTCACTCTCCTGACTTCACCTTCTCCTTCTCCTTCTTCTACTTCTTCTGATTCACCCTCCAGACTTCACCTTCTCCTTCTCCTTCTTCTGCTTCTTCTGCTTCACCCTCCAGACTTCACCTTCTCCTTCTCCTTCTTCTGCTTCTTCTGCTGCGCCCTCCAGACTTCACCTTCTCCTTCTCCTTCTTCTGCTTCTTCTGCTTCACCGTCCTGACTTCACCTTCTCCTTCTCCTTCTTCTACTTCTTCTGCTTCACCCCCCTGACTTCACCTGCTCCTTCTCCTTCTCTTGCTTCTTCTGATTCACCCTCCTAACTTCACCTTCTCCTTCTCCTTCTTCTACTTCTTCTGATTCACCCTCCAGACTTCACCTTCTACTTCTCCTTCTTCTACTTCTTCTGCTTCACCCTCCAGACTTCACCTTCTCCTTCTCTTTCTTCTGCTTCTTCTGATTCACCCTCCAGACTTCACCCTCTCCTTCTCCTTCTTCTGATTCTTCTGATTCACCCTCCAGACTTCACCTTCTCCTTCTCCTTCTTCTGCTTCTTCTGATTCACCCTCCAGACTTCACCTTCTCCTTCTCCTTCTTCTGCTTCTTCTGATTCACCCTCCAGACTTCATCTTCTCCTTCTCCTTCTTCTGCTTCTTCTGATTCACCCTCCAGACTTCACCTTCTCCTTCTCCTTCTTCTGCTTCTTCTGATTCACCCTCCAGACTTCACCTTCTCCTTCTCCTTCTTCTACTTCTTCTGATTCACCCTACAGACTTCACCTTCTCCTTCTTCTTCTTCTATTTCTTCAGATTCACCCTCCAGTCTTCACCTTCTCCTTCTCCTTCTTCTGTTTCTTCTGCTTCACCCTCCAGACTTCACCTTCTCCTTCTCTTTCTTCTGCTTCTTCTGATTCACCCTCTAGACTTCAACTTCTCCTTCTCCTTCTTCTGATTCTTCTGATTCAACCTCCAGACTTCACCTTCTCCTTCTCCTTCTTCTGCTTCTTCTGATTCACCCTCCTGACTTCACCTTCTCCTTCTCCTTCTTCTCCTTCTTCTGATTCACCCTCCTGACTTCACCTTCTCCTTCTCCTTCTTCTACTTCTTCTGCTTCACCCTCCAGACTTCACCTTCTCCTTCTCCTTCTTCTACTTCTTCTGATTCACCCTCCAGACTTCACCTTCTCCTTCTCTTGCTTCTTCTGCTTCACACTCCAGACTTCACCTTCTCCTTCTCCTTCTTCTGCTTCTTCTGATTCACCCTCCTTACTTCACCTTCTCCTTCTCCTTCTTCTGCTTCTTCTGATTCACCCTCCTGACCTCACCTTCTCCTTCTCCTTATTCTGCTTCTTTTGTTTCACCCTCCAGACTTCACCTTCTCCTTCTCCTTCTTCTGCTTCTTCTGATTCACCCTCCAGACTTCACCTTCTCCTTCTCCTTCTTCTGCTTCTTCTGATTCACCCTCCAGACTTCACCTTCTCCTTCTCCTTCTTCTACTTCTTCTGATTCACCCTCCAGACTTCACCTTCTCCTTCTCCTTCTTCTGCTTCTTCTGATTCACCCTCCAGACTTCACCTTCTCCTTCTCCTTCGTCTACTTCTTCTGATTCACCCTCCAGACTACACCTTCTCCTTCTCCTTCTTCTACTTCTTCTGATTCACCCTCCAGACTTCACCTTCTCCTTCTCCTTCTTCTGTTTCTTCTGATTCACCCTCCAGACTTCACCTTCTCCTTCTCCTTCTTCTCCTTCTTCTGATTCACCCTCCAGACTTCACCTTCTCCTTCTCCTTCTTCTACTTCTTCTGATTCACCCTCCAGACTTCACCTTCTCCTTCTCCTTCTTCTACTTCTTCTGCTTCTCCCTCCAGACTTCACCTTCTCCTTCTCCTTCTTCTGCTTCTTCTGATTCACCCTCCAGACTTCACCTTCCCTTCTCCTTCTTCTACTTCTTCTGATTCACCCTCCAGACTTCACCTTCTCCTTCTCCTTCTTCTACTTCTTCTGATTCACCCTCCAGACTTCACCTTCTCCTTCTCCCTCTTCTACTTCTTCCGATTCACCCTCCTGACTTCACCTTCTCCTTCTCCTTCTTCTGCTTCTTCTGCTTCACCCTCCTGACTTCACCTTCTCCTTCTCCTTCTTATACTTCTTCTGATTCACCCTCCAGGCTTCACCTTCTCCTTCTCCTTCTTCTGCTTCTTCTGCTTCACCCTCCAGACTTCACCTTCTCCTTCTCCTTCTTCTGCTTCTTCTGATTCGCCCTCCAGACATCACCTTCTCCTTCTCCTTCTTCTGCTTCTTCTGATTCACCCTCCAGACTTCACCTTCTCCTTCTCCTTCTTCTACTTCTTCTGATTCACCCTCCAGACTTCACCTTCTACTTCTCCTTCTTCTACTTCTTCTGATTCACCCTCCAGACTTCACCTTCTCCTTCTCCTTCTTCTACTTCTTCCGATTCACCCTCCAGACTTCACCTTCTCCTTCTCCTTCTTCTACTTCTTCTGATTCACCCTCCAGACTTCACCTTCTCCTTCTCCTTCTTCTGTTTCTTCTGATTCACCCTCCAGACTTCACCTTCTCCTTCTCCTTCTTCTACTTCTTCTGATGCACCCTCCAGACTTCACCTTCTCCTTCTCCTTCTTCTACTTCTTCTGATTCACTCTCCAGACTTCACCTTCTCCTTCTCCTTCTTCTACTTCTTCTGCTCCTCCCTCCAGACTTCACCTTCTCCTTCTCCTTCTTCTGCTTCTTCTGATTCACCCTCCAGACTTCACCTTCTCCTTCTCTTTCTTCTGCTTCTTCTGATTCACCCTCCAGACTTCACCTTCTCCTTCTCCTTCTTCTGCTTCTTCTGATTCACCCTCCTTACTTCACCTTCTCCTTCTCCTTCTTCTGCTTCTTCTGATTCACCCTCCTGACTTCACCTTCTCCTTCTCCTTATTCTGCTTCTTCTGTTTCACCCTCCAGACTTCACCTTCTCCTTCTCCTTCTTCTGCTTCTTCTGATTCACCCTCCAGACTTCACCTTCTCCTTCTCCTTCTTCTACTTCTTCTGATTCACCCTCCAGACTTCACCTTCTCCTTCTCCTTCTTCTGCTTCTCCCTCCAGACTTCACCTTCTCCTTCTCCTTCTTCTGCTTCTTCTGATTCACCCTCCAGACTTCACCTTCTTCTCCTTCTTCTACTTCTTCTGATTCACCCTCCAGACTTCACCTTCTACTTCTCCTTCTTCTACTTCTTCTGATTCACCCTCCAGACTTCACCTTCTCCTTCTCCTTCTTCTACTTCTTCCGATTCACCCTCCTAACTTCACCTTCTCCTTCTCCTTCTTCTGCTTCTTCTGCTTCACCCTCCTGACTTCACCTTCTCATTCTCCTTCTTCTACTTCTTCTGATTCACCCTCCAGACTTCACCTTCTCCTTCTCCTTCTTCTGCTTCCTCTGCTTCACCCTCCAGACTTCACCTTCTCCTTCTCCTTCTTCTGCTTCTTCTGCTTCGCCCTCCAGACATCACCTTCTCCTTCTCCTTATTCTGCATCTTCTGCTTCACCCTCCAGACTTCACCTTCTCCTTCTCCTTCTTCTGCTTCTTCTGCTTCACTCTCCTGACTTCACCTTCTCCTTCTCCTTCTTCTACTTCTTCTGATTCACCCTCCAGACTTCACCTTCTCCTTCTCCTTCTTCTGCTTCTTCTGCTTCACCCTCCAGACTTCACCTTCTCCTTCTCCTTCTTCTGCTTCTTCTGCTGCGCCCTCCAGACTTCACCTTCTCCTTCTCCTTCTTCTGCTTCTTCTGCTTCACCGTCCTGACTTCACCTTCTCCTTCTCCTTCTTCTACTTCTTCTGCTTCACCCCCCTGACTTCACCTGCTCCTTCTACTTCTCTTGCTTCTTCTGATTCACCCTCCTAACTTCACCTTCTCCTTCTCCTTCTTCTGCTTCTTCTGATTCACCCTCCTGACTTCACCTTCTCCTTCTCCTTCTTCTGCTTCTTCTGATTCACCCTCCAGACTTCACCTTCTCCTTCTCCTTCTTCTGCTTCTTCTGTTTCACCCTCCAGACTTCACCTTCTCCTTCTCCTTCTTCTGCTTCTTCTGATTCACCCTCCAGACTTCATCTTCTCCTTCTCCTTCTTCAGCTTCTTCTGATTCACCCTCCAGACTTCACCTTCTCCTTCTCCTTCTTCTGCTTCTTCTGATTCACCCACCAGACTTCACCTTCTCCTTCTCCTTCTTCTACTTCTTCTGATTCACCCTCCAGACTTCACCTTCTCCTTCTCCTTCTTCTGATTCTTCTGATTCACCCTCCAGACCTCACCTTCTCCTTCTCCTTCTTCTGCTTCTTCTGATTCACCCTCCTGACTTCACCTTCTCCTTCTCCTTCTTCTACTTCTTCTGATTCACCCTCCTGACTTCACCTTCTCCTTCTCCTTCTTCTACTTCTTCTGCTTCACCCTCCAGACTTCACCTTCTCCTTCTCCTTCTTCTACTTCTTCTGATTCACCCTCCAGACTTTACCTTCTCCTTCTCCTTCTTCTACGTTTTCTGATTCACCCTCCTGACTTCACCTTCTCCTTCTCCTTCTTCTACTTCTTCTGCTTCACCCTCCAGACTTCACCTTCTCCTTCTCCTTCTTCTACTTCTTCTGATTCACCCTTCAGACTTCACCTTCTCCTTCTCCTTTTTCTGCTTCTTCTGATTCACCCTCCAGACTTCACCTTCTCCTTCTCCTTATTCTGCTTCTTCTGATTCACCCTCCAGACTTCACCTTCTCCTTCTCCTTCTTCTGCTTCTTCTGATTCACCCTCCAGACTTCACCTTCTCCTTCTCCTTCTTCTGCTTCTTCTGATTCACCCTCCAGACTTCACCTTCTCCTTCTCCTTCTTCTGCTTTTTCTGATTCACCCTCCAGACTTCACCTTCTCCTTCTCCTTCTTCTACTTCTTCTGATTCACCCTCCAGACTTCACCTTCTCCTTCTCTTTCTTCTGCTTCTTCTGATTCACCCTCCAGACTTCACCTTCTCCTTCTCCTTCTTCTGATTCTTCTGATTCACCGTACAGACTTCACCTTCTCCTTCTCCTTCTTCTGCTTCTTCTGATTCACCCTCCTGACTTCACCTTCTCCTTCTCCTTCTTCTACTTCTTCTGATTCACCCTCCTGACTTCACCTTCTCCTTCTCCTTCTTCTACTTCTTCTGCTTCACCCTCCAGACTTCACCTTCTCCTTCTCCTTCTTCTGCTTCTTCTGATTCACCCTCCAGACTTCACCTTCTCCTTCTCCTTCTTTTGCTTCTTCTGCTTCACACTCCAGACTTCACCTTCTCCTTCTCCTTCTTCTGCTTCTTCTGATTCACCCTCCTTACTTCACCTTCTCCTTCTCCTTCTTCTGCGTCTTCTGATTCACCCTCCTGACTTCACCTTCTCCTTCTCCTTATTCTGCTTCTTCTGTTTCACCCTCCAGACTTCACCTTCTCCTTCTCCTTCTTCTGCTTCTTCTGATTCACCCTCCAGACTTCACATTCTCCTTCTCCTTCTTCTGCTTCTTCTGATTCACCCTCCAGACTTCACCTGCTCCTTCTCCTTCTTCTACTTCTTCTGATTCACCCTCCAGACTTCACCTTCTCCTTCTCCTTCTTCTGCTTCTTCTGGTTCACCCTCCAGACTTCACCTTCTCCTTCTCCTTCGTCTACTTCTTCTGATTCACCCTCCAGACTACACCTTCTCCTTCTCCTTCTTCTACTTCTTCTGATTCACCCTCCAGACTTCACCTTCTCCTTCTCCTTCTTCTGTTTCTTCTGATTCACCCTCCAGACTTCACCTTCTCCTTCTCCTTCTTCTACTTCTTCTGATTCCCCCTCCAGACTTCACCTTCTCCTTCTCCTTCTTCTACTTCTTCTGATTCACCCTCCAGACTTCACCTTCTCCTTCTCCTTCTTCTACTTCTTCTGCTTCTCCCTCCAGACTTCACCTTCTCCTTCTCCTTCTTCTGCTTCTTCTGATTCACCCTCCAGACTTCACCTTCTCCTTCTCCTTCTTCTGATTCTTCTGATTCACCCTCCAGACTTCACCTTCTCCTTCTCCTTCTTCTGCTTCTTCTGATTCACCCTCCTGACTTCACCTTCTCCTTCTCCTTCTTCTACTTCTTCTGATTCACCCTCCTGACTTCACCTTCTCCTTCTCCTTCTTCTACTTCTTCTGCTTCACCCTCCAGACTTCACCTTCTCCTTCTCCTTCTTCTACTTCTTCTGATTCACCCTCCAGACTTCACCTTCTCCTTCTCCTTCTTTTGCTTCTTCTGCTTCACACTCCAGACTTCACCTTCTCCTTCTCCTTCTTCTGCTTCTTCTGATTCACCCTCCTTACTTCACCTTCTCCTTCTCCTTCTTCTGCTTCTTCTGATTCACCGTCCTGACTTCACCTTCTCCTTCTCCTTATTCTGCTTCTTCTGTTTCACCCTCCAGACTTCACCTTCTCCTTCTCCTACTTCTGCTTCTTCTGATTCACCCTCCAGACTTCACCTTCTCCTTCTCCTTCTTCTGCTTCTTCTGATTCACCCTCCAGACTTCACCTTCTCCTTCTCCTTCTTCTACTTCTTCTGATTCACCCTCCAGACTTCACCTTCTACTTCTCCTTCTTCTACTTCTTCTGCTTCTCCCTCCAGACTTCACCTTCTCCTTCTCCTTCTTCTGCTTCTTCTGATTCACCCTCCAGACTTCACCTTCTCCTTCTCCTTCTTCTACTTCTTCTGATTCACCCTCCAGACTTCACCTTCTACTTCTCCTTCTTCTACTTCTTCTGATTCACCCTCCAGACTTCACCTTCTCCTTCTCCTTCTTCTACTTCTTCCGATTCACCATCCTGACTTCAACTTCTCCTTCTCCTTCTTCTACTTCTTCTGATTCACCCTCCAGACTTCACCTTCTACTTCTCCTTCTTCTACTTCTTCTGATTCACCCTCCAAACTTCACCTTCTCCTTCTCCTTCTTCTGCTTCTTCTGCTTCACCCTCCAGACTTCACCTTCTCCTTCTCCTTCTTCTGCTTCTTCTGCTTCACTCTCCTGACTTCACCTTCTCCTTCTCCTTCTTCTACTTCTTCTGATTCACCCTCCAGACTTCACCTTCTCCTTCTCCTTCTTCTGCTTCTTCTGCTTCACCCTCCAGACTTCACCTTCTCCTTCTCCTTCTTCTGCTTCTTCTGCTGCGCCCTCCAGACTTCACCTTCTCCTTCTCCTTCTTCTGCTTCTTCTGCTTCACCGTCCTGACTTCACCTTCCCCTTCTCCTTCTTCTACTTCTTCTGCTTCACCCCCCTGACTCCACCTGCTCCTTCTCCTTCTCTTGCTTCTTCTGATTCACCCTCCTAACTTCACCTTCTCCTTCTCCTTCTTCTGCTTCTTCTGATTCACCCTCCTGACTTCACCTTCTCCTTCTCCTTCTTCTGCTTCTTCTGATTCACCCTCCAGACTTCACCTTCTCCTTCTCCTTCTTCTGCTTCTTCTGTTTCACCCTCCAGACTTCACCTTCTCCTTCTCCTTCTTCTGCTTCTTCTGATTCAACTCCAGACTTCATCTTCTCCTTCTCCTTCTTCTGCTTCTTCTGATTCACCCTCCAGACTTCACCTTCTCCTTCTCCTTCTTCTGCTTCTTCTGATTCACCCTCCAGACTTCACCTTCTCCTTCTCCTTCTTCTACTTCTTCTGATTCACCCTCCAGACTTCACCTTCTCCTTCTCCTTCTTCTACTTCTTCTGCTTCTCCCTCCAGACTTCACCTTCTCCTTCTCCTTCTTCTGCTTCTTCTGATTCACCCTCCAGACTTCACCTTCTCCTTCTCCTTCTTCTACTTCTTCTGATTCACCCTCCAGACTTCACCTTCTACTTCTCCTTCTTCTACTTCTTCTGATTCACCCTCCAGACTTCACCTTCTCCTTCTCCTTCTTCTACTTCTTCCGATTCACCCTCCTGACTTCACCTTCTCCTTCTTCTTCTTCTGCTTCTTCTGCTTCACCCTCCTGACTTCACCTTCTCCTTCTCCTTCTTCTACTACTTCTGATTCACCCTCCAGACTTCACCTTCTCCTTCTCCTTCTTCTGCTTCCTCTGCTTCACCCTCCAGACTTCACCTTCTCCTTCTCCTTCTTCTGCTTCTTCTGCTTCGCCCTCCAGACATCACCTTCTCCTTCTCCTTCTTCTGCTTCTTCTGCTTCACCCTCCAGACTTCACCTTCTCCTTCTCCTTCTTCTGCTTCTTCTGCTTCACTCTCCTGACTTCACCTTCTCCTTCTCCTTCTTCTACTTCTTCTGATTCACCCTCCAGACTTCACCTTCTCCTTCTCCTTCTTCTGCTTCTTCTGCTTCACCCTCCAGACTTCACCTTCTCCTTCTCCTTCTTCTGCTTCTTCTGCTGCGCCCTCCAGACTTCACCTTCTCCTTCTCCTTCTTCTGCTTCTTCTGCTTCACCGTCCTGACTTCACCTTCTCCTTCTCCTTCTTCTACTTCTTCTGCTTCACCCCCCTGACTTCACCTGCTCCTTCTCCTTCTCTTGCTTCTTCTGATTCACCCTCCTAACTTCACCTTCTCCTTCTCCTTCTTCTACTTCTTCTGATTCACCCTCCAGACTTCACCTTCTACTTCTCCTTCTTCTACTTCTTCTGCTTCACCCTCCAGACTTCACCTTCTCCTTCTCTTTCTTCTGCTTCTTCTGATTCACCCTCCAGACTTCACCCTCTCCTTCTCCTTCTTCTGATTCTTCTGATTCACCCTCCAGACTTCACCTTCTCCTTCTCCTTCTTCTGCTTCTTCTGATTCACCCTCCAGACTTCACCTTCTCCTTCTCCTTCTTCTGCTTCTTCTGATTCTCCCTCCAGACTTCATCTTCTCCTTCTCCTTCTTCTGCTTCTTCTGATTCACCCTCCAGACTTCACCTTCTCCTTCTCCTTCTTCTGCTTCTTCTGATTCACCCTCCAGACTTCACCTTCTCCTTCTCCTTCTTCTACTTCTTCTGATTCACCCTACAGACTTCACCTTCTCCTTCTCCTTCTTCTACTTCTTCAGATTCACCCTCCAGTCTTCACCTTCTCCTTCTCCTTCTTCTGTTTCTTCTGCTTCACCCTCCAGACTTCACCTTCTCCTTCTCTTTCTTCTGCTTCTTCTGATTCACCCTCTAGACTTCAACTTCTCCTTCTCCTTCTTCTGATTCTTCTGATTCAACCTCCAGACTTTACCTTCTCCTTCTCCTTCTTCTGCTTCTTCTGATTCACCCTCCCGACTTCACCTTCTCCTTCTCCTTCTTCTCCTTCTTCTGATTCACCCTCCTGACTTCACCTTCTCCTTCTCCTTCTTCTACTTCTTCTGCTTCACCCTCCAGACTTCACCTTCTCCTTCTCCTTCTTCTACTTCTTCTGATTCACCCTCCAGACTTCACCTTCTCCTTCTCTTGCTTCTTCTGCTTCACACTCCAGACTTCACCTTCTCCTTCTCCTTCTTCTGCTTCTTCTGATTCACCCTCCTTACTTCACCTTCTCCTTCTCCTTCTTCTGCTTCTTCTGATTCACCCTCCTGACCTCACCTTCTCCTTCTCCTTATTCTGCTTCTTTTGTTTCACCCTCCAGACTTCACCTTCTCCTTGTCCTTCTTCTGCTTCTTCTGATTCACCCTCCAGACTTCACCTTCTCCTTCTCCTTCTTCTGCTTCTTCTGATTCACCCTCCAGACTTCACCTTCTCCTTCTCCTTCTTCTACTTCTTCTGATTCACCCTCCAGACTTCACCTTCTCCTTCTCCTTCTTCTGCTTCTTCTGATTCACCCTCCAGACTTCACCTTCTCCTTCTCCTTCGTCTACTTCTTCTGATTCACCCTCCAGACTACACCTTCTCCTTCTCCTTCTTCTACTTCTTCTGATTCACCCTCCAGACTTCACCTTCTCCTTCTCCTTCTTCTGTTTCTTCTGATTCACCCTCCAGACTTCACCTTCTCCTTCTCCTTCTTCTCCTTCTTCTGATTCACCCTCCAGACTTCACCTTCTCCTTCTCCTTCTTCTGCTTCTTCTGATTCACCCTCCAGACTTCACCTTCCCTTCTCCTTCTTCTACTTCTTCTGATTCACCCTCCAGACTTCACCTTCTCCTTCTCCTTCTTCTACTTCTTCTGATTCACCCTCCAGACTTCACCTTCTCCTTCTCCCTCTTCTACTTCTTCCGATTCACCCTCCTGACTTCACCTTCTCCTTCTCCTTCTTCTGCTTCTTCTGCTTCACCCTCCTGACTTCACCTTCTCCTTCTCCTTCTTCTACTTCTTCTGATTCACCCTCCAGACTTCACCTTCTCCTTCTCCTTCTTCTGCTTCTTCTGCTTCACCCTCCAGACTTCACCTTCTCCTTCTCCTTCTTCTGCTTCTTCTGATTCGCCCTCCAGACATCACCTTCTCCTTCTCCTTCTTCTGCTTCTTCTGATTCACCCTCCAGACTTCACCTTCTCCTTCTCCTTCTTCTACTTCTTCTGATTCACCCTCCAGACTTCACCTTCTACTTCTCCTTCTTCTACTTCTTCTGATTCACCCTCCAGACTTCACCTTCTCCTTCTCCTTCTTCTACTTCTTCCGATTCACCCTCCAGACTTCACCTTCTCCTTCTCCTTCTTCTGCTTCTTCTGGTTCACCCTCCAGACTTCACCTTCTCCTTTTCCTTCGTCTACTTCTTCTGATTCACCCTCCAGACTACACCTTCTCCTTCTCCTTCTTCTACTTCTTCTGATTCACCCTCCAGACTTCACCTTCTCCTTCTCCTTCTTCTGTTTCTTCTGATTCACCCTCCAGACTTCACCTTCTCCTTCTCCTTCTTCTACTTCTTCTGATTCACCCTCCAGACTTCACCTTCTCCTTCTCCTTCTTCTACTTCTTCTGATTCACCCTCCAGACTTCACCTTCTCCTTCTCCTTCTTCTAATTCTTCTGCTCCTCCCTCCAGACTTCACCTTCTCCTTCTCCTTCTTCTGCTTCTTCTGATTCCCCCTCCAGACTTCACCTTCTCCTTCTCTTTCTTCTGCTTCTTCTGATTCACCCTCCAGACTTCACCTTCTCCTTCTCCTTCTTCTACTTCTTCTGCTTCACCCTCCAGACTTCAACTTCTCCTTCTCCTTCTTCTACTTCTTCTGATTCACCCTCCAGACTTCACCTTCTCCTTCTCCTTCTTTTGCTTCTTCTGCTTCACACTCCAGACTTCACCTTCTCCTTCTCCTTCTTCTGCTTCTTCTGATTCACCCTCCTTACTTCACCTTCTCCTTCTCCTTCTTCTGCTTCTTCTGATTCACCCTCCTGACTTCACCTTCTCCTTCTCCTTATTCTGCTTCTTCTGTTTCACCCTCCAGACTTCACCTTCTCCTTCTCCTTCTTCTGCTTCTTCTGATTCACCCTCCAGACTTCACCTTCTCCTACTTCTTCTGATTCACCCTCCAGACTTCACCTTCTCCTTCTCCTTCTTCTACTTCTTCTGCTTCTCCCTCCAGACTTCACCTTCTCCTTCTCCTTCTTCTGCTTCTTCTGATTCTCCCTCCAGACTTCACCTTCTCCTTCTCCTTCTTCTACTTCTTCTGATTCACCCTCCAGACTTCACCTTCTACTTCTCCTTCTTCTACTTCTTCTGATTCACCCTCCAGTCTTCACCTTCTCCTTCTCCTTCTTCTACTTCTTCCGATTCACCCTCCTGACTTCACCTTCTCCTTCTTCTTCTTCTGCTTCTTCTGCTTCACCCTCCTGACTTCACCTTCTCCTTCTCCTTCTTCTACTACTTCTGATTCACCCTCCAGACTTCACCTTCTCCTTCTCCTTCTTCTGCTTCCTCTGCTTCACCCTCCAGACTTCACCTTCTCCTTCTCCTTCTTCTGCTTCTTCTGCTTCGCCCTCCAGACATCACCTTCTCCTTCTCCTTCTTCTGCTTCTTCTGCTTCACCCTCCAGACTTCACCTTCTCCTTCTCCTTCTTCTGCTTCTTCTGCTTCACTCTCCTGACTTCACCTTCTCCTTCTCCTTCTTCTACTTCTTCTGATTCACCCTCCAGACTTCACCTTCTCCTTCTCCTTCTTCTGCTTCTTCTGCTTCACCCTCCAGACTTCACCTTCTCCTTCTCCTTCTTCTGCTTCTTCTGCTGCGCCCTCCAGACTTCACCTTCTCCTTCTCCTTCTTCTGCTTCTTCTGCTTCACCGTCCTGACTTCACCTTCTCCTTCTCCTTCTTCTACTTCTTCTGCTTCACCCCCCTGACTTCACCTGCTCCTTCTCCTTCTCTTGCTTCTTCTGATTCACCCTCCTAACTTCACCTTCTCCTTCTCCTTCTTCTGCTTCTTCTGATTCACCCTCCTGACTTCACCTTCTCCTTCTCCTTCTTCTGCTTCTTCTGATTCACCCTCCAGACTTCACCTTCTCCTTCTCCTTCTTCTGCTTCTTCTGTTTCACCCTCCAGACTTCACCTTCTCCTTCTCCTTCTTCTGCTTCATCTGATTCACCCTCCAGACTTCATCTTCTCCTTCTCCTTCTTCTGCTTCTTCTGATTCACCCTCCAGACTTCACCTTCTCCTTCTCCTTCTTCTGCTTCTTCTGATTCACCCTCCAGACTTCACCTTCTCCTTCTCCTTCTTCTACTTCTTCTGATTCACCCTCCAGACTTCACCTTCTCCTTCTCCTTCTTCTACTTCTTCAGATTCACCCTCCAGTCTTCACCTTCTCCTTCTCCTTCTTCTGTTTCTTCTGCTTCACCCTCCAGACTTCACCTTCTCCTTCTCTTTCTTCTGCTTCTTCTGATTCACCCTCCAGACTTCACCCTCTCCTTCTCCTTCTTCTGATTCTTCTGATTCACCCTCCAGTCTTCACCTTCTCCTTCTCCTTCTTCTGCTTCTTCTGATTCACCCTCCAGACTTCACCTTCTCCTTCTCCTTCTTCTGCTTCTTCTGATTCACCCTCCAGACTTCATCTTCTCCTTCTCCTTCTTCTGCTTCTTCTGATTCACCCTCCAGACTTCACCTTCTCCTTCTCCTTCTTCTGCTTCTTCTGATTCACCCTCCAGACTTCACCTTCTCCTTCTCCTTCTTCTACTTCTTCTGATTCACCCTACAGACTTCACCTTCTCCTTCTCCTTCTTCTACTTCTTCAGATTCACCCTCCAGTCTTCACCTTCTCCTTCTCCTTCTTCTGTTTCTTCTGCTTCACCCTCCAGACTTCACCTTCTCCTTCTCTTTCTTCTGCTTCTTCTGATTCACCCTCTAGACTTCAACTTCTCCTTCTCCTTCTTCTGATACTTCTGATTCAACCTCCAGACTTCACCTTCTCCTTCTCCTTCTTCTGCTTCTTCTGATTCACCCTCCTGACTTCACCTTCTCCTTCTCCTTCTTCTCCTTCTTCTGATTCACCCTCCTGACTTCACCTTCTCCTTCTCCTTCTTCTACTTCTTCTGCTTCACCCTCCAGACTTCACCTTCTCCTTCTCCTTCTTCTACTTCTTCTGATTCACCCTCCAGACTTCACCTTCTCCTTCTCTTGCTTCTTCTGCTTCACACTCCAGACTTCACCTTCTCCTTCTCCTTCTTCTGCTTCTTCTGATTCACCCTCCTTACTTCACCTTCTCCTTCTCCTTCTTCTGCTTCTTCTGATTCACCCTCCTGACCTCACCTTCTCCTTCTCCTTATTCTGCTTCTTTTGTTTCACCCTCCAGACTTCACCTTCTCCTTCTCCTTCTTCTGCTTCTTCTGATTCACCCTCCAGACTTCACCTTCTCCTTCTCCTTCTTCTGCTTCTTCTGTTTCACCCTCCAGACTTCACCTTCTCCTTCTCCTTCTTCTACTTCTTCTGATTCACCCTCCAGACTTCACCTTCTCCTTCTCCTTCTTCTGCTTCTTCTGATTCACCCTCCAGACTTCACCTTCTCCTTCTCCTTCGTCTACTTCTTCTGATTCACCCTCCAGACTACACCTTCTCCTTCTCCTTCTTCTACTTCTTCTGATTCACCCTCCAGACTTCACCTTCTCCTTCTCCTTCTTCTGTTTCTTCTGATTCACCCTCCAGACTTCACCTTCTCCTTCTCCTTCTTCTCCTTCTTCTGATTCACCCTCCAGACTTCACCTTCTCCTTCTCCTTCTTCTACTTCTTCTGATTCACCCTCCAGACTTCACCTTCTCCTTCTCCTTCTTCTACTTCTTCTGCTTCTCCCTCCAGACTTCACCTTCTCCTTCTCCTTCTTCTGCTTCTTCTGATTCACCCTCCAGACTTCACCTTCCCCTTCTCCTTCTTCTACTTCTTCTGATTCACCCTCCAGACTTCACCTTCTCCTTCTCCTTCTTCTACTTCTTCTGATTCACCCTCCAGACTTCACCTTCTCCTTCTCCTTCTTCTACTTCTTCCGATTCACCCTCCTGACTTCACCTTCTCCTTCTCCTTCTTCTGCTTCTTCTGCTTCACCCTCCTGACTTCACCTTCTCCTTCTCCTTCTTCTACTTCTTCTGATTCACTCTCCAGACTTCACCTTCTCCTTCTCCTTCTTCTGCTTCTTCTGCTTCACCCTCCAGACTTCACCTTCTCCTTCTCCTTCTTCTGCTTCTTCTGATTCGCCCTCCAGACATCACCTTCTCCTTCTCCTTCTTCTGCTTCTTCTGATTCACCCTCCAGACTTCACCTTCTCCTTCTCCTTCTTCTACTTCTTCTGATTCACCCTCCAGACTTCACCTTCTACTTCTCCTTCTTCTACTTCTTCTGATTCACCCTCCAGACTTCACCTTCTCCTTCTCCTTCTTCTACTTCTTCCGATTCACCCTCCAGACTTCACCTTCTCCTTCTCCTTCTTCTGCTTCTTCTGGTTCACCCTCCAGACTTCACCTTCTCCTTCTCCTTCGTCTACTTCTTCTGATTCACCCTCCAGACTACACCTTCTCCTTCTCCTTCTTCTACTTCTTCTGATTCACCCTCCAGACTTCACCTTCTCCTTCTCCTTCTTCTGTTTCTTCTGATTCACCCTCCAGACTTCACCTTCTCCTTCTCCTTCTTCTACTTCTTCTGATTCACCCTCCAGACTTCACCTTCTCCTTCTCCTTCTTCTACTTCTTCTGCTTCTCCCTCCAGACTTCACCTTCTCCTTCTCTTTCTTCTGCTTCTTCTGATTCACCCTCCAGACTTCACCTTCTCCTTCTCCTTCTTCTGATTCTTCTGATTCACCCTCCAGACTTCACCTTCTCCTTCTCCTTCTTCTGCTTCTTCTGATTCACCCTCCTGACTTCACCTTCTCCTTCTCCTTCTTCTACTTCTTCTGATTCACCCTCCTGACTTCACCTTCTCCTTCTCCTTCTTCTACTTCTTCTGCTTCACCCTCGAGACTTCACCTTCTCCTTCTCCTTCTTCTACTTTTTCTGATTCACCCTCCAGAATTCACCTTCTCCTTCTCCTTCTTTTGCTTCTTCTGCTTCACACTCCAGACTTCACCTTCTCCTTCTCCTTCTTCTGCTTCTTCTGATTCACCCTCCTTACTTCACCTTCTCCTTCTCCTTCTTCTGCTTCTTCTGATTCACCCTCCTGACTTCACCTTCTCCTTCTCCTTATTCTGCTTCTTCTGTTTCACCCTCCAGACTTCACCTTCTCCTTCTCCTTCTTCTGCTTCTTCTGATTCACCCTCCAGACTTCACCTTCTCCTTCTCCTTCTTCTGCTTCTTCTGATTCACCCTCCAGACTTCACCTTCTCCTTCTCCTTCTTCTACTTCTTCTGATTCACCCTCCAGACTTCACCTTCTCCTTCTCCTTCTTCTACTTCTTCTGCTTCTCCCTCCAGACTTCACCTTCTCCTTCTCCTTCTTCTGCTTCTTCTGATTCACCCTCCAGACTTCACCTTCTCCTTCTCCTTCTTCTACTTCTTCTGATTCACCCTCCAGACTTCACCTTCTACTTCTCCTTCTTCTACTTCTTCTGATTCACCCTCCAGACTTCACCTTCTCCTTCTCCTTCTTCTACTTCTTCCGATTCACCCTCCTGACTTCACCTTCTCCTTCTCCTTCTTCTGCTTCTTCTGCTTCACCCTCCTGACTTCACCTTCTCCTTCTCCTTCTTCTACTACTTCTGATTCACCCTCCAGACTTCACCTTCTCCTTCTCCTTCTTCTGCTTCCTCTGCTTCACCCTCCAGACTTCACCTTCTCCTTCTCCTTCTTCTGCTTCTTCTGCTTCGCCCTCCAGACATCACCTTCTCCTTCTCCTTCTTCTGCTTCTTCTGCTTCACCCTCCAGACTTCACCTTCTCCTTCTCCTTCTTCTGCTTCTTCTGCTTCACTCTCCTGACTTCACCTTCTCCTTCTCCTTCTTCTACTTCTTCTGATTCACCCTCCAGACTTCACCTTCTCCTTCTCCTTCTTCTGCTTCTTCTGCTTCACCCTCCAGACTTCACCTTCTCCTTCTCCTTCTTCTGCTTCTTCTGCTGCGCCCTCCAGACTTCACCTTCTCCTTCTCCTTCTTCTGCTTCTTCTGCTTCACCGTCCTGACTTCACCTTCTCCTTCTCCTTCTTCTACTTCTTCTGCTTCACCCCCCTGACTTCACCTGCTCCTTCTCCTTCTCTTGCTTCTTCTGATTCACCCTCCTAACTTCACCTTCTCCTTCTCCTTCTTCTGCTTCTTCTGATTCACCCTCCTGACTTCACCTTCTCCTTCTCCTTCTTCTGCTTCTTCTGATTCACCCTCCAGACTTCACCTTCTCCTTCTCCTTCTTCTGCTTCTTCTGTTTCACCCTCCAGACTTCACCTTCTCCTTCTCCTTCTTCTGCTTCTTCTGATTCACCCTCCAGACTTCATCTTCTCCTTCTCCTTCTTCTGCTTCTTCTCATTCACCCTCCAGACTTCACCTTCTCCTTCTCCTTCTTCTGCTTCTTCTGATTCACCCTCCAGACTTCACCTTCTCCTTCTCCTTCTTCTACTTCTTCTGATTCACCCTCCAGACTTCATCTTCTCCTTCTCCTTCTTCTACTTCTTCAGATTCACCCTCCAGTCTTCACCTTCTCCTTCTCCTTCTTCTGTTTCTTCTGCTTCACCCTCCAGACTTCACCTTCTCCTTCTCTTTCTTCTGCTTCTTCTGATTCACCCTCCAGACTTCACCCTCTCCTTCTCCTTCTTCTGATTCTTCTGATTCACCCTCCAGACTTCACCTTCTCCTTCTCCTTCTTCTGCTTCTTCTGATTAACCCTCCAGACTTCACCTTCTCCTTCTCCTTCTTCTGCTTCTTCTGATTCACCCTCCAGACTTCATCTTCTCCTTCTCCTTCTTCTGCTTCTTCTGATTCACCCTCCAGACTTCACCTTCTCCTTCTCCTTCTTCTGCTTCTTCTGATTCACCCTCCAGAGTTCACCTTCTCCTTCTCCTTCTTCTACTTCTTCTGATTCACCCTCCAGACTTCACCTTCTCCTTCTCCTTCTTCTACTTCTTCAGATTCACCCTCCAGTCTTCACCTTCTCCTTCTCCTTCTTCTGCTTCTTCTGCTGCGCCCTCCAGACTTCACCTTCTCCTTCTCCTTCTTCTGCTTCTTCTGCTTCACCGTCCTGACTTCACCTTCTCCTTCTCCTTCTTCTACTTCTTCTGCTTCACCCCCCTGACTTCACCTGCTCCTTCTCCTTCTCTTGCTTCTTCTGATTCACCCTTTAACTTCACCTTCTCCTTCTCCTTCTTCTGCTTCTTCTGATTCACCCTCCTGACTTCACCTTCTCCTTCTCCTTCTTCTGCTTCTTCTGATTCACCCTCCAGACTTCACCTTCTCCTTCTCCTTCTTCTGCTTCTTCTGTTTCACCCTCCAGACTTCACCTTCTCCTTCTCCTTCTTCTGCTTCTTCTGATTCACCCTCCAGACTTCATCTTCTCCTTCTCCTTCTTCTGCTTCTTCTCATTCACCCTCCAGACTTCACCTTCTCCTTCTCCTTCTTCTGCTTCTTCTGATTCACCCTCCAGACTTCACCTTCTCCTTCTCCTTCTTCTACTTCTTCTGATTCACCCTCCAGACTTCATCTTCTCCTTCTCCTTCTTCTACTTCTTCAGATTCACCCTCCAGTCTTCACCTTCTCCTTCTCCTTCTTCTGTTTCTTCTGCTTCACCCTCCAGACTTCACCTTCTCCTTCTCTTTCTTCTGCTTCTTCTGATTCACCCTCCAGACTTCACCCTCTCCTTCTCCTTCTTCTGATTCTTCTGATTCACCCTCCAGACTTCACCTTCTCCTTCTCCTTCTTCTGCTTCTTCTGATTAACCCTCCAGACTTCACCTTCTCCTTCTCCTTCTTCTGCTTCTTCTGATTCACCCTCCAGACTTCATCTTCTCCTTCTCCTTCTTCTGCTTCTTCTGATTCACCCTCCAGACTTCACCTTCTCCTTCTCCTTCTTCTGCTTCTTCTGATTCACCCTCCAGACTTCACCTTCTCCTTCTCCTTCTTCTACTTCTTCTGATTCACCCTCCAGACTTCACCTTCTCCTTCTCCTTCTTCTACTTCTTCAGATTCACCCTCCAGTCTTCACCTTCTCCTTCTCCTTCTTCTGTTTCTTCTGCTTCACCCTCCAGACTTCACCTTCTCCTTCTCTTTCTTCTGCTTCTTCTGATTCACCCTCTAGACTTCAACTTCTCCTTCTCCTTCTTCTGATTCTTCTGATTCATCCTCCAGACTTCACCTTCTCCTTCTCCTTCTTCTGCTTCTTCTGATTCACCCTCCTGACTTCACCTTCTCCTTCTCCTTCTTCTACTTCTTTCTGATTCACCCTCCTGACTTCACCTTCTCCTTCTCCTTCTTCTACTTCTTCTGCTTCACCCTCCAGACTTCACCTTCTCCTTCTCCTTCTTCTACTTCTTCTGATTCACCCTCCAGACTTCACCTTCTCCTTCTCTTGCTTCTTCTGCTTCACACTCCAGACTTCACCTTCTCCTTCTCCTTCTTCTGCTTCTTCTGATTCACCCTCCTTACTTCACCTTTTCCTTCTCCTTCTTCTGCTTCTTCTGATTCACCCTCCTGACCTCACCTTCTCCTTCTCCTTATTCTGCTTCTTTTGTTTCACCCTCCAGACTTCACCTTCTCCTTCTCCTTCTTCTGCTTCTTCTGATTCACCCTCCAGACTTCACCTTCTCCTTCTCCTTCTTCTGCTTCTTCTGATTCACCCTCCAGACTTCACCTTCTCCTTCTCCTTCTTCTACTTCTTCTGATTCACCCTCCAGACTTCACCTTCTCCTTCTCCTTCTTCTGCTTCTTCTGATTCACCCTCCAGACTTCACCTTCTCCTTCTCCTTAGTCTACTTCTTCTGATTCACCCTCCAGACTACACCTTCTCCTTCTCCTTCTTCTACTTCTTCTGATTCACCCTCCAGACTTCACCTTCTCCTTCTCCTTCTTCTGTTTCTTCTGATTCACCCTCCAGACTTCACCTTCTCCTTCTCCTTCTTCTACTTCTTCTGATTCACCCTCCAGACTTCACCTTCTCCTTCTCCTTCTTCTATTTCTTCTGATTCACCCTCCAGACTTCACCTTCTCCTTCTCCTTCTTCTACTTCTTCTGCTTCTCCCTCCAGACTTCACCTTCTCCTTCTCCTTCTTCTGCTTCTTCTGATTCACCCTCCAGACTTCACCTTCCCCTTCTCCTTCTTCTACTTCTTCTGATTCACCCTCCAGACTTCACCTTCTCCTTCTCCTTCTTCTGTTTCTTCTGCTTCACCCTCCAGACTTCACCTTCTCCTTCTCTTTCTTCTGCTTCTTCTGATTCACCCTCCAGACTTCACCCTCTCCTTCTCCTTCTTCTGATTCTTCTGATTCACCCTCCAGACTTCACCTTCTCCTTCTCCTTCTTCTGCTTCTTCTGATTAACCCTCCAGACTTCACCTTCTCCTTCTCCTTCTTCTGCTTCTTCTGATTCTCCCTCCAGACTTCATCTTCTCCTTCTCCTTCTTCTGCTTCTTCTGATTCACCCTCCAGACTTCACCTTCTCCTTCTCCTTCTTCTGCTTCTTCTGATTCACCCTCCAGACTTCACCTTCTCCTTCTCCTTCTTCTACTTCTTCTGATTCACCCTCCAGACTTCACCTTCTCCTTCTCCTTCTTCTACTTCTTCAGATTCACCCTCCAGTCTTCACCTTCTCCTTCTCCTTCTTCTGCTTCTTCTGCTGCGCCCTCCAGACTTCACCTTCTCCTTCTCCTTCTTCTGCTTCTTCTGCTTCACCGTCCTGACTTCACCTTCTCCTTCTCCTTCTTCTACTTCTTCTGCTTCACCCCCCTGACTTCACCTGCTCCTTCTCCTTCTCTTGCTTCTTCTGATTCACCCTTTAACTTCACCTTCTCCTTCTCCTTCTTCTGCTTCTTCTGATTCACCCTCCAGACTTCATCTTCTCCTTCTCCTTCTTCTGCTTCTTCTCATTCACCCTCCAGACTTCACCTTCTCCTTCTCCTTCTTCTGCTTCTTCTGATTCACCCTCCAGACTTCACCTTCTCCTTCTCCTTCTTCTACTTCTTCTGATTCACCCTCCAGACTTCATCTTCTCCTTCTCCTTCTTCTACTTCTTCAGATTCACCCTCCAGTCTTCACCTTCTCCTTCTCCTTCTTCTGTTTCTTCTGCTTCACCCTCCAGACTTCACCTTCTCCTTCTCTTTCTTCTGCTTCTTCTGATTCACCCTCCAGACTTCACCCTCTCCTTCTCCTTCTTCTGATTCTTCTGATTCACCCTCCAGACTTCACCTTCTCCTTCTCCTTCTTCTGCTTCTTCTGATTAACCCTCCAGACTTCACCTTCTCCTTCTCCTTCTTCTGCTTCTTCTGATTCACCCTCCAGACTTCATCTTCTCCTTCTCCTTCTTCTGCTTCTTCTGATTCACCCTCCAGACTTCACCTTCTCCTTCTCCTTCTTCTGCTTCTTCTGATTCACCCTCCAGACTTCACCTTCTCCTTCTCCTTCTTCTACTTCTTCTGATTCACCCTCCAGACTTCACCTTCTCCTTCTCCTTCTTCTACTTCTTCAGATTCACCCTCCAGTCTTCACCTTCTCCTTCTCCTTCTTCTGTTTCTTCTGCTTCACCCTCCAGACTTCACCTTCTCCTTCTCTTTCTTCTGCTTCTTCTGATTCACCCTCTAGACTTCAACTTCTCCTTCTCCTTCTTCTGATTCTTCTGATTCATCCTCCAGACTTCACCTTCTCCTTCTCCTTCTTCTGCTTCTTCTGATTCACCCTCCTGACTTCACCTTCTCCTTCTCCTTCTTCTACTTCTTTCTGATTCACCCTCCTGACTTCACCTTCTCCTTCTCCTTCTTCTACTTCTTCTGCTTCACCCTCCAGACTTCACCTTCTCCTTCTCCTTCTTCTACTTCTTCTGATTCACCCTCCAGACTTCACCTTCTCCTTCTCTTGCTTCTTCTGCTTCACACTCCAGACTTCACCTTCTCCTTCTCCTTCTTCTGCTTCTTCTGATTCACCCTCCTTACTTCACCTTTTCCTTCTCCTTCTTCTGCTTCTTCTGATTCACCCTCCTGACCTCACCTTCTCCTTCTCCTTATTCTGCTTCTTTTGTTTCACCCTCCAGACTTCACCTTCTCCTTCTCCTTCTTCTGCTTCTTCTGATTCACCCTCCAGACTTCACCTTCTCCTTCTCCTTCTTCTGCTTCTTCTGATTCACCCTCCAGACTTCACCTTCTCCTTCTCCTTCTTCTACTTCTTCTGATTCACCCTCCAGACTTCACCTTCTCCTTCTCCTTCTTCTGCTTCTTCTGATTCACCCTCCAGACTTCACCTTCTCCTTCTCCTTCGTCTACTTCTTCTGATTCACCCTCCAGACTATACCTTCTCCTTCTCCTTCTTCTACTTCTTCTGATTCACCCTCCAGACTTCACCTTCTCCTTCTCCTTCTTCTGTTTCTTCTGATTCACCCTCCAGACTTCACCTTCTCCTTCTCCTTCTTCTACTTCTTCTGATTCACCCTCCAGACTTCACCTTCTCCTTCTCCTTCTTCTATTTCTTCTGATTCACCCTCCAGACTTCACCTTCTCCTTCTCCTTCTTCTACTTCTTCTGCTTCTCCCTCCAGACTTCACCTTCTCCTTCTCCTTCTTCTGCTTCTTCTGATTCACCCTCCAGACTTCACCTTCCCCTTCTCCTTCTTCTACTTCTTCTGATTCACCCTCCAGACTTCACCTTCTCCTTCTCCTTCTTCTACTTCTTCTGATTCACCCTCCAGACTTCACCTTCTCCTTCTCCTTCTTCTACTTCTTCTGATTCACCCTCCAGACTTCACCTTCTCCTTCTCCTTCTTCTACTTCTTCTGCTTCTCCCTCCAGACTTCACCTTCTCCTTCTCCTTCTTCTGCTTCTTCTGATTCACCCTCCAGACTTCACCTTCTCCTTCTCCTTCTTCTACTTCTTCTGATTCACCCTCCAGACTTCACCTTCTACTTCTCCTTCTTCTACTTCTTCTGATTCACCCTCCAGACTTCACCTTCTCCTTCTCCTTCTTCTACTTCTTCCGATTCACCCTCCTGACTTCACCTTCTCCTTCTCCTTCTTCTGCTTCTTCTGCTTCACCCTCCTGACTTCACCTTCTCCTTCTCCTTCTTCTACTACTTCTGATTCACCCTCCAGACTTCACCTTCTCCTTCTCCTTCTTCTGCTTCCTCTGCTTCACCCTCCAGACTTCACCTTCTCCTTCTCCTTCTTCTGCTTCTTCTGCTTCGCCCTCCAGACATCACCTTCTCCTTCTCCTTCTTCTGCTTCTTCTGCTTCACCCTCCAGACTTCACCTTCTCCTTCTCCTTCTTCTGCTTCTTCTGCTTCACTCTCCTGACTTCACCTTCTCCTTCTCCTTCTTCTACTTCTTCTGATTCACCCTCCAGACTTCACCTTCTCCTTCTCCTTCTTCTGCTTCTTCTGCTTCACCCTCCAGACTTCACCTTCTCCTTCTCCTTCTTCTGCTTCTTCTGCTGCGCCCTCCAGACTTCACCTTCTCCTTCTCCTTCTTCTGCTTCTTCTGCTTCACCGTCCTGACTTCACCTTCTCCTTCTCCTTCTTCTACTTCTTCTGCTTCACCCCCCTGACTTCACCTGCTCCTTCTCCTTCTCTTGCTTCTTCTGATTCACCCTCCTAACTTCACCTTCTCCTTCTCCTTCTTCTGCTTCTTCTGATTCACCCTCCTGACTTCACCTTCTCCTTCTCCTTCTTCTGCTTCTTCTGATTCACCCTCCAGACTTCACCTTCTCCTTCTCCTTCTTCTGCTTCTTCTGTTTCACCCTCCAGACTTCACCTTCTCCTTCTCCTTCTTCTGCTTCTTCTGATTCACCCTCCAGACTTCATCTTCTCCTTCTCCTTCTTCTGCTTCTTCTCATTCACCCTCCAGACTTCACCTTCTCCTTCTCCTTCTTCTGCTTCTTCTGATTCACCCTCCAGACTTCACCTTCTCCTTCTCCTTCTTCTACTTCTTCTGATTCACCCTCCAGACTTCATCTTCTCCTTCTCCTTCTTCTACTTCTTCAGATTCACCCTCCAGTCTTCACCTTCTCCTTCTCCTTCTTCTGTTTCTTCTGCTTCACCCTCCAGACTTCACCTTCTCCTTCTCTTTCTTCTGCTTCTTCTGATTCACCCTCCAGACTTCACCCTCTCCTTCTCCTTCTTCTGATTCTTCTGATTCACCCTCCAGACTTCACCTTCTCCTTCTCCTTCTTCTGCTTCTTCTGATTAACCCTCCAGACTTCACCTTCTCCTTCTCCTTCTTCTGCTTCTTCTGATTCACCCTCCAGACTTCATCTTCTCCTTCTCCTTCTTCTGCTTCTTCTGATTCACCCTCCAGACTTCACCTTCTCCTTCTCCTTCTTCTGCTTCTTCTGATTCACCCTCCAGACTTCACCTTCTCCTTCTCCTTCTTCTACTTCTTCTGATTCACCCTCCAGACTTCACCTTCTCCTTCTCCTTCTTCTACTTCTTCTGATTCACCCTCCAGACTTCACCTTCTCCTTCTCCTTCTTCTGCTTCTTCTGATTCACCCTCCAGACTTCACCTTCTCCTTCTCCTTCGTCTACTTCTTCTGATTCACCCTCCAGACTACACCTTCTCCTTCTCCTTCTTCTACTTCTTCTGATTCACCCTCCAGACTTCACCTTCTCCTTCTCCTTCTTCTGTTTCTTCTGATTCACCCTCCAGACTTCACCTTCTCCTTCTCCTTCTTCTACTTCTTCTGATTCACCCTCCAGACTTCACCTTCTCCTTCTCCTTCTTCTATTTCTTCTGATTCACCCTCCAGACTTCACCTTCTCCTTCTCCATCTTCTACTTCTTCTGCTTCTCCCTCCAGACTTCACCTTCTCCTTCTCCTTCTTCTGCTTCTTCTGATTCACCCTCCAGACTTCACCTTCCCCTTCTCCTTCTTCTACTTCTTCTGATTCACCCTCCAGACTTCACCTTCTCCTTCTCCTTCTTCTACTTCTTCTGATTCACCCTCCAGACTTCACCTTCTCCTTCTCCTTCTTCTACTTCTTCTGATTCACCCTCCAGACTTCACCTTCTCCTTCTCCTTCTTCTACTTCTTCTGCTTCTCCCTCCAGACTTCACCTTCTCCTTCTCCTTCTTCTGCTTCTTCTGATTCACCCTCCAGACTTCACCTTCTCCTTCTCCTTCTTCTACTTCTTCTGATTCACCCTCCAGACTTCACCTTCTACTTCTCCTTCTTCTACTTCTTCTGATTCACCCTCCAGACTTCACCTTCTCCTTCTCCTTCTTCTACTTCTTCCGATTCACCCTCCTGACTTCACCTTCTCCTTCTCCTTCTTCTGCTTCTTCTGCTTCACCCTCCTGACTTCACCTTCTCCTTCTCCTTCTTCTACTACTTCTGATTCACCCTCCAGACTTCACCTTCTCCTTCTCCTTCTTCTGCTTCCTCTGCTTCACCCTCCAGACTTCACCTTCTCCTTCTCCTTCTTCTGCTTCTTCTGCTTCGCCCTCCAGACATCACCTTCTCCTTCTCCTTCTTCTGCTTCTTCTGCTTCACCCTCCAGACTTCACCTTCTCCTTCTCCTTCTTCTGCTTCTTCTGCTTCACTCTCCTGACTTCACCTTCTCCTTCTCCTTCTTCTACTTCTTCTGATTCACCCTCCAGACTTCACCTTCTCCTTCTCCTTCTTCTGCTTCTTCTGCTTCACCCTCCAGACTTCACCTTCTCCTTCTCCTTCTTCTGCTTCTTCTGCTGCGCCCTCCAGACTTCACCTTCTCCTTCTCCTTCTTCTGCTTCTTCTGCTTCACCGTCCTGACTTCACCTTCTCCTTCTCCTTCTTCTACTTCTTCTGCTTCACCCCCCTGACTTCACCTGCTCCTTCTCCTTCTCTTGCTTCTTCTGATTCACCCTCCTAACTTCACCTTCTCCTTCTCCTTCTTCTGCTTCTTCTGATTCACCCTCCTGACTTCACCTTCTCCTTCTCCTTCTTCTGCTTCTTCTGATTCACCCTCCAGACTTCACCTTCTCCTTCTCCTTCTTCTGCTTCTTCTGTTTCACCCTCCAGACTTCACCTTCTCCTTCTCCTTCTTCTGCTTCTTCTGATTCACCCTCCAGACTTCATCTTCTCCTTCTCCTTCTTCTGCTTCTTCTCATTCACCCTCCAGACTTCACCTTCTCCTTCTCCTTCTTCTGCTTCTTCTGATTCACCCTCCAGACTTCACCTTCTCCTTCTCCTTCTTCTACTTCTTCTGATTCACCCTCCAGACTTCATCTTCTCCTTCTCCTTCTTCTACTTCTTCAGATTCACCCTCCAGTCTTCACCTTCTCCTTCTCCTTCTTCTGTTTCTTCTGCTTCACCCTCCAGACTTCACCTTCTCCTTCTCTTTCTTCTGCTTCTTCTGATTCACCCTCCAGACTTCACCCTCTCCTTCTCCTTCTTCTGATTCTTCTGATTCACCCTCCAGACTTCACCTTCTCCTTCTCCTTCTTCTGCTTCTTCTGATTAACCCTCCAGACTTCACCTTCTCCTTCTCCTTCTTCTGCTTCTTCTGATTCACCCTCCAGACTTCATCTTCTCCTTCTCCTTCTTCTGCTTCTTCTGATTCACCCTCCAGACTTCACCTTCTCCTTCTCCTTCTTCTGCTTCTTCTGATTCACCCTCCAGACTTCACCTTCTCCTTCTCCTTCTTCTACTTCTTCTGATTCACCCTCCAGACTTCACCTTCTCCTTCTCCTTCTTCTACTTCTTCAGATTCACCCTCCAGTCTTCACCTTCTCCTTCTCCTTCTTCTGCTTCTTCTGCTGCGCCCTCCAGACTTCACCTTCTCCTTCTCCTTCTTCTGCTTCTTCTGCTTCACCGTCCTGACTTCACCTTCTCCTTCTCCTTCTTCTACTTCTTCTGCTTCACCCCCCTGACTTCACCTGCTCCTTCTCCTTCTCTTGCTTCTTCTGATTCACCCTTTAACTTCACCTTCTCCTTCTCCTTCTTCTGCTTCTTCTGATTCACCCTCCTGACTTCACCTTCTCCTTCTCCTTCTTCTGCTTCTTCTGATTCACCCTCCAGACTTCACCTTCTCCTTCTCCTTCTTCTGCTTCTTCTGTTTCACCCTCCAGACTTCACCTTCTCCTTCTCCTTCTTCTGCTTCTTCTGATTCACCCTCCAGACTTCATCTTCTCCTTCTCCTTCTTCTGCTTCTTCTCATTCACCCTCCAGACTTCACCTTCTCCTTCTCCTTCTTCTGCTTCTTCTGATTCACCCTCCAGACTTCACCTTCTCCTTCTCCTTCTTCTACTTCTTCTGATTCACCCTCCAGACTTCATCTTCTCCTTCTCCTTCTTCTACTTCTTCAGATTCACCCTCCAGTCTTCACCTTCTCCTTCTCCTTCTTCTGTTTCTTCTGCTTCACCCTCCAGACTTCACCTTCTCCTTCTCTTTCTTCTGCTTCTTCTGGTTCACCCTCCAGACTTCACCCTCTCCTTCTCCTTCTTCTGATTCTTCTGATTCACCCTCCAGACTTCACCTTCTCCTTCTCCTTCTTCTGCTTCTTCTGATTAACCCTCCAGACTTCACCTTCTCCTTCTCCTTCTTCTGCTTCTTCTGATTCACCCTCCAGACTTCATCTTCTCCTTCTCCTTCTTCTGCTTCTTCTGATTCACCCTCCAGACTTCACCTTCTCCTTCTCCTTCTTCTGCTTCTTCTGATTCACCCTCCAGACTTCACCTTCTCCTTCTCCTTCTTCTACTTCTTCTGATTCACCCTCCAGACTTCACCTTCTCCTTCTCCTTCTTCTACTTCTTCAGATTCACCCTCCAGTCTTCACCTTCTCCTTCTCCTTCTTCTGTTTCTTCTGCTTCACCCTCCAGACTTCACCTTCTCCTTCTCTTTCTTCTGCTTCTTCTGATTCACCCTCTAGACTTCAACTTCTCCTTCTCCTTCTTCTGATTCTTCTGATTCATCCTCCAGACTTCACCTTCTCCTTCTCCTTCTTCTGCTTCTTCTGATTCACCCTCCTGACTTCACCTTCTCCTTCTCCTTCTTCTACTTCTTTCTGATTCACCCTCCTGACTTCACCTTCTCCTTCTCCTTCTTCTACTTCTTCTGCTTCACCCTCCAGACTTCACCTTCTCCTTCTCCTTCTTCTACTTCTTCTGATTCACCCTCCAGACTTCACCTTCTCCTTCCCTTGCTTCTTCTGCTTCACACTCCAGACTTCACCTTCTCCTTCTCCTTCTTCTGCTTCTTCTGATTCACCCTCCTTACTTCACCTTTTCCTTCTCCTTCTTCTGCTTCTTCTGATTCACCCTCCTGACCTCACCTTCTCCTTCTCCTTATTCTGCTTCTTTTGTTTCACCCTCCAGACTTCACCTTCTCCTTCTCCTTCTTCTGCTTCTTCTGATTCACCCTCCAGACTTCACCTTCTCCTTCTCCTTCTTCTGCTTCTTCTGATTCACCCTCCAGACTTCACCTTCTCCTTCTCCTTCTTCTACTTCTTCTGATTCACCCTCCAGACTTCACCTTCTCCTTCTCCTTCTTCTGCTTCTTCTGATTCACCCTCCAGACTTCACCTTCTCCTTCTCCTTCGTCTACTTCTTCTGATTCACCCTCCAGACTACACCTTCTCCTTCTCCTTCTTCTACTTCTTCTGATTCACCCTCCAGACTTCACCTTCTCCTTCTCCTTCTTCTGTTTCTTCTGATTCACCCTCCAGACTTCACCTTCTCCTTCTCCTTCTTCTACTTCTTCTGATTCACCCTCCAGACTTCACCTTCTCCTTCTCCTTCTTCTATTTCTTCTGATTCACCCTCCAGACTTCACCTTCTCCTTCTCCTTCTTCTACTTCTTCTGCTTCTCCCTCCAGACTTCACCTTCTCCTTCTCCTTCTTCTGCTTCTTCTGATTCACCCTCCAGACTTCACCTTCCCCTTCTCCTTCTTCTACTTCTTCTGATTCACCCTCCAGACTTCACCTTCTCCTTCTCCTTCTTCTACTTCTTCTGATTCACCCTCCAGACTTCACCTTCTCCTTCTCCTTCTTCTACTTCTTCCGATTCACCCTCCTGACTTCACCTTCTCCTTCTCCTTCTTCTGCTTCTTCTGCTTCACCCTCCTGACTTCACCTTCTCCTTCTCCTTTTTCTACTTCTTCTGATTCACCCTCCAGACTTCACCTTCTCCTTCTCCTTCTTCTGCTTCTTCTGCTTCACCCTCCAGACTTCACCTTCTCCTTCTCCTTCTTCTGCTTCTTCTGATTCGCCCTCCAGACATCACCTTCTCCTTCTCCTTCTTCTGCTTCTTCTGATTCACCCTCCAGACTTCACCTTCTCCTTCTCCTTCTTCTACTTCTTCTGATTCACCCTCCAGACTTCACCTTCTACTTCTCCTTCTTCTACTTCTTCTGATTCACCCTCCAGACTTCACCTTTTCCTTCTCTTTCTTCTACTTCTTCCGATTCACCCTCCTGACTTCACCTTCTCCTTCTCCTTCTTCTGCTTCTTCTGCTTCACCCTCCTGACTTCACCTTCTCCTTCTCCTTCTTCTACTTCTTCTGATTCACCCTCCAGACTTCACCTTCTCCTTCTCCTTCTTCTGCTTCCTCTGCTTCACCCTCCAGACTTCACCTTCTCCTTCTCCTTCTTCTGCTTCTTCTGCTTCGCCCTCCAGACATCACCTTCTCCTTCTCCTTCTTCTGCTTCTTCTGCTTCTCCCTCCAGACTTCAGCTTCTCCTTCTCCTTCTTCTGCTTCTTCTGCTTCACTCGCCTGACTTCACCTTCTCCTTCTCCTTCTTCTACTTCTTCTGATTCACCCTCCAGACGTCAGCTTCTCCTTCTCCTTCTTCTGCTTCTTCTGCTTCACCCTCCAGACTTCACCTTCTCCTTCTCCTTCTTCTGCTTCTTCTGCTGCGCCCTCCAGACTTCACCTTCTCCTTCTCCTTCTTCTGCTTCTTCTGCTTCACCGTCCTGACTTCACATTCTCCTTCTCCTTCTTCTACGTCTTCTGCTTCACCCCCTGACTTCACCTGCTCCTTCTCCTTCTTCTGCTTCTTCTGATTCACCCTCCTAACTTCACCTTCTCCTTCTCCTTCTTCTGCTTCTTCTGATTCACCCTCCTGACTTCACCTTCTCCTTCTCCTTCTTCTGCTTCTTCTGATTCACCCTCCAGACTTCACCTTCTCCTTCTACTTCTTCTGCTTCTTCTGTTTCACCCTCCAGACTTCACCTTCTCCTTCTCCTTCTTCTGCTTCTTCTGATTCACCCTCCAGACTTCATCTTCTCCTTCTCCTTCTTCTGCTTCTTCTGATTCACCCTCCAGACTTCACCTTCTCCTTCTCCTTCTTCTGCTTCTTCTGATTCACCCTCCAGACTTCACCTTCTCCTTCTCCTTCTTCTACTTCTTCTGATTCACCCTCCAGACTTCACCTTCTCCTTCTCCTTCTTCTCCTTCTTCAGATTCACCCTCCAGTCTTCACCTTCTCCTTCTCCTTCTTCTGTTTCTTCTGCTTCACCCTCCAGACTTCACCTTCTTCTTCTCTTTCTTCTGCTTCTTCTGATTCACCCTCCAGACTTCACCCTCTCCTTCTCCTTCTTCTGATTCTTCTGATTCACCCTCCAGACTTCACCTTCTCCTTCTCCTTCTTCTGCTTCTTCTGATTCACCCTCCAGACTTCACCTTCTCCTTATCCTTCTTCTGCTTCTTCTGATTCACCCTCCAGACTTCATCTTCTCCTTCTCCTTCTTCTGCTTCTTCTGATTCACCCTCCAGACTTCACCTTCTCCTTCTCCTTCTTCTGCTTCTTCTGATTCACCCTCCAGACTTCACCTTCTCCTTCTCCTTCTTCTACTTCTTCTGATTCACCCTCCAGACTTCACCTTCTCCTTCTTCTACTTCTTCAGATTCACCCTCCAGTCTTCACCTTCTCCTTCTCCTTCTTCTGTTTCTTCTGCTTCACCCTCCAGACTTCACCTTCTCCTTCTCTTTCTTCTGCTTCTTCTGATTCACCCTCCAGACTTCAACTTCTCCTTCTCCTTCTTCTGATTCTTCTGATTCACCCTCCAGACTTCACCTTCTCCTTCTCCTTCTTCTGCTTCTTCTGATTCACCCTCCTGACTTCACCTTCTTCTTCTCCTTCTTCTACTTCTTCTGATTCACCCTCCTGACTTCACCTTCTCCTTCTCCTTCTTCTACTTCTTCTGCTTCACCCTCCAGACTTCACCTTCTCCTTCTCCTTCTTCTACTTCTTCTGATTCACCCTCCAGACTTCACCTTCTCCTTCTCCTTCTTTTGCTTCTTCTGCTTCACACTCCAGACTTCACCTTCTCCTTCTCCTTCTTCTGCTTCTTCTGATTCACCCTCCTGACTTCACCTTCTCCTTCTCCTTCTTCTACTTCTTCTGCTTCACACTCCAGACTTCACCTTCTCCTTCTCCTTCTTCTGCTTCCTCTGATTCACCCTCCTTACTTCACCTTCTCCTTCTCCTTCTTCTGCTTCTTCTGATTCACCCTCCTGACTTCACCTTCTCCTTCTCCTTATTCTGCTTCTTCTGTTTCACCCTCCAGACTTCACCTTCTCCTTCTCCTTCTTCTGCTTCTTCTGATTCACCCTCCAGACTTCACCTTCTCCTTCTCCTTCTTCTACTTCTTCTGATTCACCCTCCAGACTTCACCTTCTCCTTCTTCTCCTTCTTCAGATTCACCCTCCAGTCTTCACCTTCTCCTTCTCCTTCTTCTGTTTCTTCTGCTTCACCCTCCAGACTTCACCTTCTCCTTCTCTTTCTTCTGCTTCTTCTGATTCACCCTCCAGACTTCGCCCTCTCCTTCTCCTTCTTCTGATTCTTCTGATTCACCCTCCAGACTTCACCTTCTCCTTCTCCTTCTTCTGCTTCTTCTGATTCACCCTCCAGACTTCACCTTCTCCTTCTCCTTCTTCTGCTTCTTCTGATTCACCCTCCAGACTTCATCTTCTCCTTCTCCTTCTTCTGCTTCTTCTGATTCACCCTCCAGACTTCACCTTCTCCTTCTCCTTCTTCTGCTTCTTCTGATTCACCCTCCAGACTTCACCTTCTCCTTCTCCTTCTTCTACTTCTTCTGATTCACCCTCCAGACTTCACCTTCTCCTTCTCCTTCTTCTACTTCTTCAGATTCACCCTCCAGTCTTCACCTTCTCCTTCTCCTTCTTCTGTTTCTTCTGCTTCACCCTCCAGACTTCACCTTCTCCTTCTCTTTCTTCTGCTTCTTCTGATTCACCCTCCAGACTTCAACTTCTCCTTCTCCTTCTTCTGATTCTTCTGATTCACCCTCCAGACTTCACCTTCTCCTTCTCCTTCTTCTGCTTCTTCTGATTCACCCTCCTGACTTCACCTTCTCCTTCTCCTTCTTCTACTTCTTCTGCTTCACCCTCCAGACTTCACCTTCTCCTTCTCCTTCTTCTACTTCTTCTGATTCACCCTCCAGACTTCACCTTCTCCTTCTCCTTCTTTTGCTCCTTCTGCTTCACACTCCAGACTTCACCTTCTCCTTCTCCTTCTTCTGCTTCTTCTGATTCACCCTCCTTACTTCACCTTCTCCTTCTCCTTCTTCTGCTTCTTCTGATTCACCCTCCTGACTTCACCTTCTCCTTCTCCTTATTCTGCTTCTTCTGTTTCACCCTCCAGACTTCACCTTCTCCTTCTCCTTCTTCTGCTTCTTCTGATTCACCCTCCAGACTTCACCTTCTCCTTCTCCTTCTTCTGCTTCTTCTGATTCACCCTCCAGACTTCACCTTCTCCTTCTCCTTCTTCTACTTCTTCTGATTCACCCTCCAGACTTCACCTTTTCCTTCTCCTTCTTCTGCTTCTTCTGATTCACCCTCCAGACTTCACCTTCTCCTTCTCCTTCGTCTACTTCTTCTGATTCACCCTCCAGACTACACCTTCTCCTTCTCCTTCTTCTACTTCTTCTGATTCACCCTCCAGACTTCACCTTCTCCTTCTCCTTCTTCTGTTTCTTCTGATTCACCCTCCAGACTTCACCTTCTCCTTCTCCTTCTTCTACTTCTTCTGATTCACCCTCCAGACTTCACCTTCTCCTTCTCCTTCTTCTACTTCTTCTGATTCACCCCCCAGACTTCACCTTCTCCTTCTCCTTCTTCTACTTCTTCTGCTTCTCCCTCCAGACTTCACCTTCTCCTTCTCCTTCTTCTGCTTCTTCTGATTCACCCTCCAGACTTCACCTTCCCCTTCTCCTTCTTCTACTTCTTCTGATTCACCCTCCAGTCTTCACCTTCTCCTTCTCCTTCTTCTACTTCTTCTGATTCACCCTCCAGACTTCACCTTCTCCTTCTCCTTCTTCTACTTCTTCCGATTCACCCTCCTGACTTCACCTTCTCCTTCTCCTTCTTCTGCTTCTTCTGCTTCACCCTCCTGAGTTCACCTTCTCCTTCTCCTTCTTCTACTTCTTCTGATTCACCCTCCAGGCTTCACCTTCTCCTTCTCCTTCTTCTGCTTCTTCTGCTTCACCCTCCAGACTTCACCTTCTCCTTCTCCTTCTTCTGCTTCTTCTGATTCGCCCTCCAGACATCACCTTCTCCTTCTCCTTCTTCTGCTTCTTCTGCTTCACCCTCCAGACTTCACCTTCTCCTTCTCCTTCTTCTGCTTCTTCTGCTTCACTCTCCTGACTTCACCTTCTCCTTCTCCTTCTTCTACTTCTTCTGATTCACCCTCCAGACTTCACCTTCTCCTTCTCCTTCTTCTGCTTCTTCTGCTTCACCCTCCAGACTTCACCTTCTCCTTCTCCTTCTTCTGCTTCTTCTGCTGCGCCCTCCAGACTTCACCTTCTCCTTCTCCTTCTTCTGCTTCTTCTGCTTCACCCTCCTGACTTCACCTTCTCCTTCTCCTTCTTCTACTTCTTCTGTTTCACCCCCCTGACTTCACCTGCTCCTTCTCCTTCTTCTGCTTCTTCTGATTCACCCTCCTGACTTCACCTTCTCCTTCTCCTTTTTCTGCTTCTTCTAATTCACCCTCCAGACTTCACCTTCTCCTTCTCCTTCTTCTGCTTCTTCTGATTCACCCTCCAGACTTCACCTTCTCCTTCTCCTTCTTCTGCTTCTTCTGATTGACCCTCCAGACCTCACCTTCTCCTTCTCCTTCTTCTACTTCTTCTGATTCACCCTCCAGACTTCATCTTCTCCTTCTCCTTCTTCTGCTTCTTCTGATTCACCCTCCAGACTTCACCTTCTCCTTCTCCTTCTTCTGCTTCTTCTGATTCACCCTCCAGACTTCACCTTCTCCTTCTCCTTCTTCTACTTCTTCTGATTCACCCTCCTGACTTCACCTTCTCCTTCTCCTTCTTCTGCTTCTTCTGCTTCACCCTCCAGACTTCACCTTCTCCTGCTCCTTCTTCTGCTTCTTCTGCTTCACCCTCCAGACCTCACCTTCTTCTTCTCCTTCTTCTGCTCCTTCTGCTTCACCCTCCTGACTTCACCTTCTCCTACTCCTTCTTCTACTTCTTCTGATTCACCCTCCAGACTTCACCTTCTCCTTCTCCTTCTTCTGCTTCTTCTGCTTCACCCTCCAGACTTCACCTTCTCCTTCTCCTTCTTCTGCTTCTTCTGATTCGCCCTCCAGACTTCACCTTCTCCGTCTCCATCTTCTGCTTCTTCTGCTTCACTCTCCTGACTTCACCTTCTCCTTCTCCTTCTTCTACTTCTTCTGATTCACCCTCCAGACTTCACCTTCTCCTTCTTCTGCTTCTTCTGCTTCACCCTCCAGACTTCAGCTTCTCCTTCTCCTTCTTCTGCTTCTTCTGCTGCGCCCTCCAGACTTCACCTTCTCCTTCTCCTTCTTCTGCTTCTTCTGCTTCACCCTCCAGACTTCAGCTTCTCCTTCTCCTTCTTCTGCTTCTTCTGCTGCGCCCTCCAGACTTCACCTTCTCCTTCTCCTTCTTCTACTTCTTCTGCTTCACCCCGTGACTTCACCTGCTCCTTCTCCTTCTTCTGCTTCTTCTGATTCACCCTCCTAACTTCACCTTCTCCTTCTCCTTCTTCTGCTTCTTCTGATTCACCCTCCTGACTTCACCTTCTCCTTCTCCTTCTTCTGCTTCTTCTGATTCACCCTCCAGACTTCACCTTCTCCTACTCCTTCTTCTGCTTCTTCTGTTTCACCCTCCAGACTTCACCTTCTCCTTCTCCTTCTTCTGCTTCTTCTGATTCACCCTCCAGACTTCATCTTCTCCTTCTCCTTCTTCTGCTTCTTCTGATTCACCCTCCAGACTTCACCTTCTCCTTCTCCTTCTTCTGCTTCTTCTGATTCACCCTCCAGACTTCACCTTCTCCTTCTCCTTCTTCTACTTCTTCTGATTCACCCTCCAGACTTCACCTTCTCCTTCTCCTTCTTCTACTTCTTCAGATTCACCCTCCAGTCTTCACCTTCTCCTTCTCCTTCTTCTGTTTCTTCTGCTTCACCCTCCAGACTTCACCTTCTCCTTCTCTATCTTCTGCTTCTTCTGATTCACCCTCCAGACTTCACCTTCTCCTTCTCCTTCTTCTGATTCTTCTGATTCACCCTCCAAACTTCACGTTCTCCTTCTCCTTCTTCTGCTTCTTCTGATTCACCCTCCAGACTTCACCTTCTCCTTCTCCTTCTTCTGCTTCTTCTGATTCACCCTCCAGACTTCACCTTCTCCTTCTCCTTCTTCTGCTTCTTCTGATTCACCCTCCAGACTTCACCTTCTCCTTCTCTTTCTTCTGCTTCTTCTGATTCACCCTCCAGACTTCACCTTCTCCTTCTCCTTCTTCTGATTCTTCTGATTCACCCTCCAAACTTCACCTTCTCCTTCTCCTTCTTCTGCTTCTTCTGATTCACCCTCCTGACTTCACCTTCTCCTTCTCCTTATTCTGCTTCTTCTGTTTCACCCTCCAGACTTCACCTTCTCCTTCTCCTTCTCCTGCTTCTTCTGATTCACCCTCCAGACTTCACCTTCTCCTTCTCCTTCTTCTGCTTCTTCTGATTCACCCTCCAGACTTCACCTTCTCCTTCTCCTTCTTCTACTTCTTCTGATTCACCCTCCAGACTTCACCTTCTCCTTCTCCTTCTTCTGCTTCTTTTGATTCACCCTCCAGACTTCACCTTCTCCTTCTCCTTCGTCTACTTCTTCTGATTCACCCTCCAGACTACACCTTCTCATTCTCCTTCTTCTACTTCTTCTGATTCACGCTCCAGACTTCACCTTCTCCTTCTCCTTCTTCTGTTTCTTCTGATTCACCCTCCAGACTTCACCTTCTCCTTCTCCTTCTTCTACTTCTTCTGATTCACCCTCCAGACTTCACCTTCTCCTTCTCCTTCTTCTACTTCTTCTGATTCACCCTCCAGACTTCACCTTCTCCTTCTCCTTCTTCTACTTCTTCTGCTTCTCCCTCCAGACTTCACCTTCTCCTTCTCCTTCTTCTGCTTCTTCTGATTCACCCTCCAGACTTCACCTTCTCATTCTCCTTCTTCTACTTCTTCTGATTCACCCTCCAGACTTCACCTTCTCCTTCTCCTTCTTCTACTTCTTCTGATTCACCCTCCAGACTTCACCTTCTCCTTCTCCTTCTTCTACTTCTTCCGATTCACCCTCCTGACTTCACCTTCTCCTTAACCTTCTTCTGCTTCTTCTGCTTCACCCTCCAGACTTCACCTTCTCCTTCTCCTTCTTCTGCTTCTTCTGCTTTGCCTTCCAGACATCACCTTCTCCTTCTCCTTCTTCTGCTTCTTCTGCTTCACCCTCCAGACTTCACCTTCTCCTTCTCCTTCTTCTGCTTCTTCTGCTTCACTCTCCTGACTTCACCTTCTCCTTCACCTTCTTCTACTTCTTCTGATTCACCCTCCAGACTTCACCTTCTCCTTCTCCTTCTTCTGCTTCTTCTGCTTCACCCTACAGAGTTCACCTTCTCCTTCTCCTTCTTCTGCTTCTTCTGCTGCGCCCTCCAGACTTCACCTTCTCCTTCTCCTTCTTCTGCTTCTTCTGCTTCACCCTCCTGACTTCACCTTCTCCTTCTCCTTCTTCTACTTCTTCTGCTTCACCCCCCTGACTTCACCTGCTCCTTCTCCTTCTTCTGCTTCTTCTGATTCACCCTCCTAACTTTACCTTCTCCTTCTCCTTCTTCTGCTTCTTCTGATTCACCCTCCTGACTTCACCTTCTCCTTCTCCTTCTTCTGCTTCTTCTAATTCACCCTCCAGACTTCACCTTCTCCTTGTCCTTCTTCTGCTTCTTCTGATTCACCCTCCAGACTTCACCTTCTCCTTCTCCTTCTTCTGCTTCTTCTGATTGACCCTCCAGACCTCACCTTCTCCTTCTCCTTCTTCTACTTCTTCTGATTCACACTCCAGACTTCATCTTCTCCTTCTCCTTCTTCTGCTTCTTCTGATTCACCCCCCAAACTTCACCTTCTCCTCCTCCTTCTTCTGCTTCTTCTGATTCATCCTCCAGACTTCACCTTCTCCTTCTCCTTCTTCTACTTCTTCTGATTCACCATCCTGACTTCACCTTCTCCTTCTCCTTCTTCTGCTTCTTCTGCTTCACCCTCCAGACTTCACCTTCTCCTACTCCTTCTTCTGCTTCTTCTGCTTCACCCTCCAGACTTCACCTTCTCCTTCTCCTTCTTCTGCTTCTTCTGCTTCACCCTCCAGACTTCACCTTCTCATTCTCCTTCTTCTACTTCTTCTGATTCACCATCCTGACTTCAACTTCTCCTTCTCCTTCTTCTGCTTCTTCTGCTTCACCCTCCAGACTTCACCTTCTCCTGCTCCTTCTTCTGCTTCTTCTGCTTCACCCTCCAGACTTCACCTTCTCCTTCTCCTTCTTCTGCTTCTTCTGCTTCACCCTCCTGACTTCACCTTCTCCTTCTCCTTCTTCTACTTCTTCTGATTCACCCTCCAGACTTCACCTTCTCCTTCTCCTTCTTCTACTTCTTCTGATTCACCCTCCTAACTTTACCTTCTCCTTCTCCTTCTTCTGCTTCTTCTGATTCACCCTCCTGACTTCACCTTCTCCTTCTCCTTCTTCTGCTTCTTCTAATTCACCCTCCAGACTTCACCTTCTCCTTGTCCTTCTTCTGCTTCTTCTGATTCACCCTCCAGACTTCACCTTCTCCTTCTCCTTCTTCTGCTTCTTCTGCTTCACCCTCCTGACTTCACCTTCTCCTTCTCCTTCTTCTGCTTCTTCTGATTCACCCTCCAGACTTCACCTTCTCCTTCTCCTTCTTCTGCTTCTTCTGTTTCACCCTCCAGACTTCACCTTCTCCTTCTCCTTCTTCTGCTTCTTCTGATTCACCCTCCAGACTTCATCTTCTCCTTCTCCTTCTTCTGCTTCTTCTGATTCACCCTCCAGACTTCACCTTCTCCTTCTCCTTCTTCTGCTTCTTCTGATTCACCCTCCAGACTTCACCTTCTCCTTCTCCTTCTTCTACTTCTTCTGATTCACCCTCCAGACTTCACCTTCTCCTTCTCCTTCTTCTACTTCTTCAGATTCACCCTCCAGTCTTCACCTTCTCCTTCTCCTTCTTCTGTTTCTTCTGCTTCACCCTCCAGACTTCACCTTCTCCTTCTCTTTCTTCTGCTTCTTCTGATTCACCCTCCAGACTTCACCTTCTCCTTCTCCTTCTTCTGATTCTTCTGATTCACCCTCCAAACTTCACGTTCTCCTTCTCCTTCTTCTGCTTCTTCTGATTCACCCTCCAGACTTCACCTTCTCCTTCTCCTTCTTCTGCTTCTTCTGATTCACCCTCCAGACTTGATCTTCTCCTTCTCCTTCTTCTGCTTCTTCTGATTCACCCTCCAGACTTCACCTTCTCCTTCTCCTTCTTCTGCTTCTTCTGATTCACCCTCCAGACTTCACCTTCTCCTTCTCTTTCTTCTGCTTCTTCTGATTCACCCTCCAGACTTCACCTTCTCCTTCTCCTTCTTCTGATTCTTCTGATTCACCCTCCAAACTTCACCTTCTCCTTCTCCTTCTTCTGCTTCTTCTGATTCACCCTCCTGACTTCACCTTCTCCTTCTCCTTATTCTGCTTCTTCTGTTTCACCCTCCAGACTTCACCTTCTCCTTCTCCTTCTTCTGCTTCTTCTGATTCACCCTCCAGACTTCACCTTCTCCTTCTCCTTCTTCTGCTTCTTCTGATTCACCCTCCAGACTTCACCTTCTCCTTCTCCTTCTTCTCCTTCTTCTGATTCACCCTCCTGACTTCACCTTCTCCTTCTCCTTCTTCTGCTTCTTCTGATTCACCCTCCAGACTTCACCTTCTCCTTCTCCTTCGTCTACTTCTTCTGATTCACCCTCGAGACTACACCTTCTCATTCTCCTTCTTCTACTTCTTCTGATTCACCCTCCAGACTTCACCTTCTCCTTCTCCTTCTTCTGTTTCTTCTGATTCACCCTCCAGACTTCACCTTCTCCTTCTCCTTCTTCTACTTCTTCTGATTCACCCTCCAGACTTCACCTTCTCATTCTCCTTCTTCTACTTCTTCTGATTCACCCTCCAGACTTCACCTTCTCCTTCTCCTTCTTCTACTTCTTCTGATTCACCCTCCAGACTTCACCTTCTCCTTCTCCTTCTTCTACTTCTTCCGATTCACCCTCCTGACTTCACCTTCTCCTTCTCCTTCTTCTGCTTCTTCTGCTTCACTCTCCTGACTTCACCTTCTCCTTCACCTTCTTCTACTTCTTCTGATTCACCCTCCAGACTTCACCTTCTCCTTCTCCTTCTTCTGCTTCTTCTGCTTCACCCTCCAGACTTCACCTTCTCCTTCTCCTTCTTCTGCTTCTTCTGCTGCGCCCTCCAGACTTCACCTTCTCCTTCTCCTTCTTCTGCTTCTTCTGCTTCACCCTCCTGACTTCACCTTCTCCTTCTCCTTCTTCTACTTCTTCTGCTTCACCCCCCTGACTTCACCTGCTCCTTCTCCTTCTTCTGCTTCTTCTGATTCACCCTCCTAACTTTACCTTCTCCTTCTCCTTCTTCTGCTTCTTCTGATTCACCCTCCTGACTTCACCTTCTCCTTCTCCTTCTTCTGCTTCTTCTAATTCACCCTCCAGACTTCACCTTCTCCTTGTCCTTCTTCTGCTTCTTCTGATTCACCCTCCAGACTTCACCTTCTCCTTCTCCTTCTTCTGCTTCTTCTGATTGACCCTCCAGACCTCACCTTCTCCTTGTCCTTCTTCTGCTTCTTCTGATTCACCCTCCAGACTTCACCTTCTCCTTCTCCTTCTTCTGCTTCTTCTGATTGACCCACCAGACCTCACCTTCTCCTTCTCCTTCTTCTGCTTCTTCTGATTCACCCCCCAGACTTCACCTTCTCCTTCTCCTTCTTCTGCTTCTTCTGATTCATCCTCCAGACTTCACCTTCTCCTTCTCCTTCTTCTACTTCTTCTGATTCACCATCCTGACTTCACCTTCTCCTTCTCCTTCTTCTGCTTCTTCTGCTTCACCCTCCAGACTTCACCTTCTCCTGCTCCTTCTTCTGCTTCTTCTGCTTCACCCTCCAGACTTCACCTTCTCCTTCTCCTTCTTCTGCTTCTTCTGCTTCACCCTCCTGACTTCACCTTCTCCTTCTCCTTCTTCTTCTTCTTCTGATTCACCCTCCAGACTTCACCTTCTCCTTCTCCTTCTTCTGCTTCTTCTGCTTCACCCTCCAGACTTCACCTTCTCCTTCTCCTTCTTCTGCTTCTTCTGCTTCGCCCTCCAGACTTCACCTTCTCCTTCTCCATCTTCTGCTTCTTCTGCTTCACTCTCCTGACTTCACCTTCTCCTTCTCCTTCTTCTACTTCTTCTGATTCACCCTCCAGACTTCACCTTCTCCTTCTCCTTCTTCTGCTTCTTCTGCTTCACCCTCCAGACTTCAGCTTCTCCTTCTCCTTCTTCTGCTTCTTCTGCTGCACCCTCCAGACTTCACCTTCTCCTTCTCCTTCTTCTGCTTCTTCTGCTTCACCGTCCTGACTTCACCTTCTCCTTCTCCTTCTTCTACTTCTTCTGCTTCACCCCCCTGACTTCACCTGCTCCTTCTCCTTCTTCTGCTTCTTCTGCTTCACCCTCCAGACTTCACCTTCTCCTTCTCTTTCTTCTGCTTCTTCTGATTCACCCTCCAGACTTCACCTTCTCCTTCTCCTTCTTCTGATTCTTCTGATTCACCCTCCAAACTTCACGTTCTCCTTCTCCTTCTTCTGCTTCTTCTGATTCACCCTCCAGACTTCACCTTCTCCTTCTCCTTCTTCTGCTTCTTCTGATTCACCCTCCAGACTTGATCTTCTCCTTCTCCTTCTTCTGCTTCTTCTGATTCACCCTCCAGACTTCACCTTCTCCTTCTCCTTCTTCTGCTTCTTCTGATTCACCCTCCAGACTTCACCTTCTCCTTCTCTTTCTTCTGCTTCTTCTGATTCACCCTCCAGACTTCACCTTCTCCTTCTCCTTCTTCTGATTCTTCTGATTCACCCTCCAAACTTCACCTTCTCCTTCTCCTTCTTCTGCTTCTTCTGATTCACCCTCCAGACTTCACCTTCTCCTTCTCCTTCTTCTGATTCTTCTGATTCACCCTCCAAACTTCACGTTCTCCTTCTCCTTCTTCTGCTTCTTCTGATTCACCCTCCAGACTTCACCTTCTCCTTCTCCTTCTTCTGCTTCTTCTGATTCACCCTCCAGACTTGATCTTCTCCTTCTCCTTCTTCTGCTTCTTCTGATTCACCCTCCAGACTTCACCTTCTCCTTCTCCTTCTTCTGCTTCTTCTGATTCACCCTCCAGACTTCACCTTCTCCTTCTCTTTCTTCTGCTTCTTCTGATTCACCCTCCAGACTTCACCTTCTCCTTCTCCTTCTTCTGATTCTTCTGATTCACCCTCCAAACTTCACCTTCTCCTTCTCCTTCTTCTGCTTCTTCTGATTCACCCTCCTGACTTCACCTTCTCCTTCTCCTTATTCTGCTTCTTCTGTTTCACCCTCCAGACTTCACCTTCTCCTTCTCCTTCTTCTGCTTCTTCTGATTCACCCTCCAGACTTCACCTTCTCCTTCTCCTTCTTCTGCTTCTTCTGATTCACCCTCCAGACTTCACCTTCTCCTTCTCCTTCTTCTCCTTCTTCTGATTCACCCTCCTGACTTCACCTTCTCCTTCTCCTTCTTCTGCTTCTTCTGATTCACCCTCCAGACTTCACCTTCTCCTTCTCCTTCGTCTACTTCTTCTGATTCACCCTCGAGACTACACCTTCTCATTCTCCTTCTTCTACTTCTTCTGATTCACCCTCCAGACTTCACCTTCTCCTTCTCCTTCTTCTGTTTCTTCTGATTCACCCTCCAGACTTCACCTTCTCCTTCTCCTTCTTCTACTTCTTCTGATTCACCCTCCAGACTTCACCTTCTCATTCTCCTTCTTCTACTTCTTCTGATTCACCCTCCAGACTTCACCTTCTCCTTCTCCTTCTTCTACTTCTTCTGATTCACCCTCCAGACTTCACCTTCTCCTTCTCCTTCTTCTACTTCTTCCGATTCACCCTCCTGACTTCACCTTCTCCTTCTCCTTCTTCTGCTTCTTCTGCTTCACTCTCCTGACTTCACCTTCTCCTTCACCTTCTTCTACTTCTTCTGATTCACCCTCCAGACTTCACCTTCTCCTTCTCCTTCTTCTGCTTCTTCTGCTTCACCCTCCAGACTTCACCTTCTCCTTCTCCTTCTTCTGCTTCTTCTGCTGCGCCCTCCAGACTTCACCTTCTCCTTCTCCTTCTTCTGCTTCTTCTGCTTCACCCTCCTGACTTCACCTTCTCCTTCTCCTTCTTCTACTTCTTCTGCTTCACCCCCCTGACTTCACCTGCTCCTTCTCCTTCTTCTGCTTCTTCTGATTCACCCTCCTAACTTTACCTTCTCCTTCTCCTTCTTCTGCTTCTTCTGATTCACCCTCCTGACTTCACCTTCTCCTTCTCCTTCTTCTGCTTCTTCTAATTCACCCTCCAGACTTCACCTTCTCCTTGTCCTTCTTCTGCTTCTTCTGATTCACCCTCCAGACTTCACATTCTCCTTCTCCTTCTTCTGCTTCTTCTGATTGACCCTCCAGACCTCACCTTCTCCTTGTCCTTCTTCTGCTTCTTCTGATTCACCCTCCAGACTTCACCTTCTCCTTCTCCTTCTTCTGCTTCTTCTGATTGACCCACCAGACCTCACCTTCTCCTTCTCCTTCTTCTGCTTCTTCTGATTCACCCCCCAGACTTCACCTTCTCCTTCTCCTTCTTCTGCTTCTTCTGATTCATCCTCCAGACTTCACCTTCTCCTTCTCCTTCTTCTACTTCTTCTGATTCACCATCCTGACTTCACCTTCTCCTTCTCCTTCTTCTGCTTCTTCTGCTTCACCCTCCAGACTTCACCTTCTCCTGCTCCTTCTTCTGCTTCTTCTGCTTCACCCTCCAGACTTCACCTTCTCCTTCTCCTTCTTCTGCTTCTTCTGCTTCACCCTCCTGACTTCACCTTCTCCTTCTCCTTCTTCTTCTTCTTCTGATTCACCCTCCAGACTTCACCTTCTCCTTCTCCTTCTTCTGCTTCTTCTGCTTCACCCTCCAGACTTCACCTTCTCCTTCTCCTTCTTCTGCTTCTTCTGCTTCGCCCTCCAGACTTCACCTTCTCCTTCTCCATCTTCTGCTTCTTCTGCTTCACTCTCCTGACTTCACCTTCTCCTTCTCCTTCTTCTACTTCTTCTGATTCACCCTCCAGACTTCACCTTCTCCTTCTCCTTCTTCTGCTTCTTCTGCTTCACCCTCCAGACTTCAGCTTCTCCTTCTCCTTCTTCTGCTTCTTCTGCTGCACCCTCCAGACTTCACCTTCTCCTTCTCCTTCTTCTGCTTCTTCTGCTTCACCGTCCTGACTTCACCTTCTCCTTCTCCTTCTTCTACTTCTTCTGCTTCACCCCCCTGACTTCACCTGCTCCTTCTCCTTCTTCTGCTTCTTCTGATTCACCCTCCTAACTACACCTTCTCCTTCTCCTTCTTCTGCTTCTTCTGATTCACCCTCCTGACTTCACCTTCTCCTTCTCCTTCTTCTGCTTCTTCTGATTCACCCTCCAGACTTCACCTTCTCCTTCTCCTTCTTCTGCTTCTTCTGATTCACCCTCCAGACTTCACCTTCTCCTTCTCCTTCTTCTGCTTCTTCTGATTCACCCTCCAGACTTCATCTTCTCCTTCTCCTTCTTCTGCTTCTTCTGATTCACCCTCCAGACTTCACCTTCTCCTTCTCCTTCTTCTGCTTCTTCTGATTCACCCTCCAGACTTCACCTTCTCCTTCTCCTTCTTCTACTTCTTCTGCTTCACCCTCCTGACTTCACCTTCTCCTTCTCCTTCTTCTACTTCTTCTGATTCACCCTCCAGACTTCACCTTCTCCTTCTCCTTCTTCTGCTTCTTCTGCTTCACCCTCCAGACTTCACCTTCTCCTTCTCCTTCTTCTGCTTCTTCTGATTCACCCTCCAGACTTCACCTTCTCCTTCTCCTTCTTCTGCTTCTTCTGATTCACCCTCCAGACTTCACCTTCTCCTTCTCCTTCTTCTACTTCTTCTGCTTCACTCTCCTGACTTCACCTTCTCCTTCTCCTTCTTCTACTTCTTCTGATTCACCCTCCAGACTTCACCTTCTCCTTCTCCTTCTTCTGCTTCTTCTGCTTCACCCTCCAGACTTCAGCTTCTCCTTCTCCTTCTTCTGCTTCTTCTGCTGCGCCCTCCAGACTTCACCTTCTCCTTCTCCTTCTTCTGCTTCTTCTGCTTCACCGTCCTGACTTCACCTTCTCCTTCTCCTTCTTCTACTTCTTCTGCTTCACCCCCCTGACTTCACCTGCTCCTTCTCCTTCTTCTGCTTCTTCTGATTCACCCTCCTAACTACACCTTCTCCTTCTCCTTCTTCTGCTTCTTCTGATTCACCCTCCTAACTTCACCTTCTCCTTCTCCTTCTTCTGCTTCTTCTGATTCACCCTCCAGACTTCACGTTCTCCTCCAACTTCTTCTGCTTCTTCTGATTCACCCTCCAGACTTCACCTTCTCCTTCTCCTTCTTCTGCTTCATCTGATTCACCCTCCAGACTTCATCTTCTCCTTCTCCTTCTTCTGCTTCTTCTGATTCACCCTCCAGACTTCACCTTCTCCTTCTCCTTCTTCTGCTTCTTCTGATTCACCCTCCAGACTTCACCTTCTCCTTCTCCTTTTCTACTTCTTCTGATTCACCCTCCAGACTTCACCTTCTGCTTCTCCTTCTTATACTTCTTCAGATTCACCCTCCAGTCTTCACCTTCTCCTTCTCCTTCTTCTGTTTCTTCTGCTTCACCCTCCAGACTTCACCTTCTTCTTCTCTTTCTTCTGCTTCTTCTGATTCACCCTCCAGACTTCACCTTCTCCTTCTCCTTCTTCTGATTCTTCTGATTCACTCTCCAGACTTCACCTTCTCCTTCTCCTTCTTCTGCTTCTTCTGATTCACCCTCCTGACTTCACCTTCTCCTTCTCCTTCTTCTACTTCTTCTGATTCACCCTCCTGACTTCACCTTCTACTTCTCCTTCTTCTACTTCTTCTGCTTCACCCTCCAGACTTCACCTTCTCCTTCTCCTTCTTCTACTTCTTCTGATTCACCCTCCAAACTTCACCTTCTCCTTCTCCTTCTTCTGCTTCTTCTGATTCACCCTCCAGACTTCACCTTCTCCTTCTCCTTATTCTGCTTCTTCTGATTCACCCTCCAGACTTCACCTTCTCCTTCTCCTTCTTCTGCTTCTTCTGATTCACCCTCCAGACTTCACCTTCTCCTTCTCCTTCTTCTGCTTCTTCTGATTCACCCTCCAGACTTCACCTTCTCCTTCTCCTTCTTCTGCTTCTTCTGATTCACCCTCCAGACTTCACCTTCTCCTTCTCCTTCTTCTACTCCTTCTGATTCACCCTCCAGACTTCACCTTCTCCTTCTCCTTCTTCTGCTTCTTCTGATTCACCCTCCGGACTTCACCTTCTCCTTCTCCTTATTCTGCTTCTTCTGATTCACCCTCCAGACTTCACCTTCTCCTTCTCCTTCTTCTGCTTCTTCTGATTCACCCTCCAGACTTCACCTTCTCCTTCTCCTTCTTCTACTTGTTCTGATTCACCCTCCAGACTTCACCCTCTCCTTCTCCTTCTTCTGCTTCTTCTGATTCACCCTCCAGACTTCACCTTCTCCTTCTCCTTCTTCTACTTCTTCTGCTTCACCCTCCAGACTACACCTTCTCCTTCTCCTTCTTCTACTTCTTCTGATTCACCCTCCAGACTTCACCTTCTCCTTCTCCTTCTTCTGCTTCTTCTGATTCACCCTCCAGACTTCACCTTCTCCTTCTCCTTCTTCTACTTCTTCAGATTCACCCTCCAGTCTTCACCTTCTCCTTCTCCTTCTTCTGTTTCTTCTGATTCACCCTCCAGACTTCACCTTCTCCTTCTCCTTCTTCTGCTTCTTCTGATTCACCCTCCAGACTTCACCTTCTCCTTCTCCTTCTTCTACTTCTTCTGATTCACCCTCCAGACTTCACCCTCTCCTTCTCCTTCTTCTGCTTCTTCTGATTCACCCTCCAGACTTCACCTTCTCCTTCTCCTTCTTCTACTTCTTCTGCTTCACCCTCCAGACTACACCTTCTCCTTCTCCTTCTTCTACTTCTTCTGATTCACCCTCCAGACTTCACCTTCTCCTTCTCCTTCTTCTGCTTCTTCTGATTCACCCTCCAGACTTCACCTTCTCCTTCTCCTTCTTCTACTTCTTCAGATTCACCCTCCAGTCTTCACCTTCTCCTTCTCCTTCTTCTGTTTCTTCTGCTTCACCCTCCAGACTTCACCTTCTCCTTCTCTTTCTTCTGCTTCTTCTGATTCACCCTCCAGACTTCACCTTCTCCTTCTCCTTCTTCTGATTCTTCTGATTCACCCTCCAAACTTCACCTTCTCCTTCTCCTTCTTCTACTTCTTCTGATTCACCCTCCAGACTTCACCTTCTCCTTCTCCTTCTTCTGCTTCTTCTGCTTCACCCTCCAGACTTCACCTTCTCCTTCTCCTTCTTCTGCTTCTTCTGCTTCGCCCTCCAGACATCACCTTCTCCTTCTCCTTCTTCTGCTTCTTCTGCTTCACCCTCCAGACTTCACCTTCTCCTTCTCCTTCTTCTGCTTCTTCTGCTTCACTCTCCTGACTTCACCTTCTCCTTCACCTTCTTCTACTTCTTCTGATTCACCCTCCAGACTTCACCTTCTCCTTCTCCTTCTTCTGCTTCTTCTGCTTCACCCTCCAGACTTCACCTTCTCCTTCTCCTTCTTCTGCTTCTTCTGCTGCGCCCTCCAGACTTCACCTTCTCCTTCTCCTTCTTCTGCTTCTTCTGCTTCACCCTCCTGACTTCACCTTCTCCTTCTCCTTCTTCTACTTCTTCTGCTTCACCCCCCTGACTTCACCTGCTCCTTCTCCTTCTTCTGCTTCTTCTGATTCACCCTCCTAACTTTACCTTCTCCTTCTCCTTCTTCTGCTTCTTCTGATTCACCCTCCTGACTTCACCTTCTCCTTCTCCTTCTTCTGCTTCTTCTAATTCACCCTCCAGACTTCACCTTCTCCTTGTCCTTCTTCTGCTTCTTCTGATTCACCCTCCAGACTTCACCTTCTCCTTCTCCTTCTTCTGCTTCTTCTGATTGACCCTCCAGACCTCACCTTCTCCTTGTCCTTCTTCTGCTTCTTCTGATTCACCCTCCAGACTTCACCTTCTCCTTCTCCTTCTTCTGCTTCTTCTGATTGACCCTCCAGACCTCACCTTCTCCTTCTCCTTCTTCTGCTTCTTCTGATTCACCCCCCAGACTTCACCTTCTCCTTCTCCTTCTTCTGCTTCTTCTGATTCATCCTCCAGACTTCACCTTCTCCTTCTCCTTCTTCTACTTCTTCTGATTCACCATCCTGACTTCACCTTCTCCTTCTCCTTCTTCTGCTTCTTCTGCTTCACCCTCCAGACTTCACCTTCTCCTGCTCCTTCTTCTGCTTCTTCTGCTTCACCCTCCAGACTTCACCTTCTCCTTCTCCTTCTTCTGCTTCTTCTGCTTCACCCTCCAGACTTCACCTTCTCCTTCTCCTTCTTCTGCTTCTTCTGCTTCGCCCTCCAGACTTCACCTTCTCCTTCTCCATCTTCTGCTTCTTCTGCTTCACCCTCCAGACTTCACCTTCTCCTTCTCCTTCTTCTGCTTCTTCTGCTTCGCCCTCCAGACTTCACCTTCTCCTTCTCCATCTTCTGCTTCTTCTGCTTCACTCTCCTGACTTCACCTTCTCCTTCTCCTTCTTCTACTTCTTCTGATTCACCCTCCAGACTTCACCTTCTCCTTCTCCTTCTTCTGCTTCTTCTGCTTCACCCTCCAGACTTCAGCTTCTCCTTCTCCTTCTTCTGCTTCTTCTGCTGCACCCTCCAGACTTCACCTTCTCCTTCTCCTTCTTCTGCTTCTTCTGCTTCACCGTCCTGACTTCACCTTCTCCTTCTCCTTCTTCTACTTCTTCTGCTTCACCCCCCTGACTTCACCTGCTCCTTCTCCTTCTTCTGCTTCTTCTGATTCACCCTCCTAACTACACCTTCTCCTTCTCCTTCTTCTGCTTCTTCTGATTCACCCTCCTGACTTCACCTTCTCCTTCTCCTTCTTCTGCTTCTTCTGATTCACCCTCCAGACTTCATCTTCTCCTTCTCCTTCTTCTGCTTCTTCTGATTCACCCTCCAGACTTCACCTTCTCCTTCTCCTTCTTCTGCTTCTTCTGATTCACCCTCCAGACTTCACCTTCTCCTTCTCCTTCTTCTACTTCTTCTGCTTCACCCTCCTGATTTCACCTTCTCCTTCTCCTTCTTCTACTTCTTCTGATTCACCCTCCAGACTTCACCTTCTCCTTCTCCTTCTTCTGCTTCTTCTGCTTCACCCTCCAGACTTCACCTTCTCCTTCTCCTTCTTCTGCTTCTTCTGCTTCGCCCTCCAGACTTCACCTTCTCCTTCTCCATCTTCTGCTTCTTCTGCTTCACTCTCCTGACTTCACCTTCTCCTTCTCCTTCTTCTACTTCTTCTGATTCACCCTCCAGACTTCACCTTCTCCTTCTCCTTCTTCTGCTTCTTCTGCTTCACCCTCCAGACTTCAGCTTCTCCTTCTCCTTCTTCTGCTTCTTCTGCTGCGCCCTCCAGACTTCACCTTCTCCTTCTCCTTCTTCTGCTTCTTCTGCTTCACCGTCCTGACTTCACCTTCTCCTTCTCCTTCATCTACTTCTTCTGCTTCACCCCCCTGACTTCACCTGCTCCTTCTCCTTCTTCTGCTTCTTCTGATTCACCCTCCTAACTACACCTTCTCCTTCTCCTTCTTCTGCTTCTTCTGATTCACCCTCCTAACTTCACCTTCTCCTTCTCCTTCTTCTGCTTCTTCTGATTCACCCTCCAGACTTCAGATTCTCCTTCAACTTCTTCTGCTTCTTCTGATTCACCCTCCAGACTTCACCTTCTCCTTCTCCTTCTTCTGCTTCTTCTGATTCACCCTCCAGACTTCACCTTCTCCTTCTCCTTATTCTGCTTCTTCTGATTCACCCTCCAGACTTCACCTTCTCCTTCTCCTTCTTCTGCTTCTTCTGATTCACCCTCCAGACTTCACCTTCTCCTTCTCCTTCTTCTGCTTCTTCTGATTCACCCTCCAGACTTCACCTTCTCCTTCTCCTTCTTCTGCTTCTTCTGATTCACCCTCCAGACTTCACCTTCTCCTTCTCCTTCTTCTACTCCTTCTGATTCACCCTCCAGACTTCACCTTCTCCTTCTCCTTCTTCTGCTTCTTCTGATTCACCCTCCAGACTTCACCTTCTCCTTCTCCTTATTCTGCTTCTTCTGATTCACCCTCCAGACTTCACCTTCTCCTTCTCCTTCTTCTGCTTCTTCTGATTCACCCTCCAGACTTCACCTTCTCCTTCTCCTTCTTCTACTTCTTCTGATTCACCCTCCAGACTTCACCTTCTCCTTCTCCTTCTTCTGCTTCTTCTGATTCACCCTCCAGACTTCACCTTCTCCTTCTCCTTCTTCTACTTCTTCTGCTTCACCCTCCAGACTACACCTTCTCCTTCTCCTTCTTCTACTTCTTCTGATTCACCCTCCAGACTTCACCTTCTCCTTCTCCTTCTTCTGCTTCTTCTGATTCACCCTCCAGACTTCACCTTCTCCTTCTCCTTCTTCTACTTCTTCAGATTCACCCTCCAGTCTTCACCGTCTCCTTCTCCTTCTTCTGTTTCTTCTGCTTCACCCTCCAGACTTCACCTTCTCCTTCTCTTTCTTCTGCTTCTTCTGATTCACCCTCCAGACTTCACCTTCTCCTTCTCCTTCTTCTGATTCTTCTGATTCACCCTCCAAACTTCACCTTCTCCTTCTCCTTCTTCTGCTTCTTCTGATTCACCCTCCAGACTTCACCTTCTCCTTCTCCTTCTTCTGCTTCTTCTGATTCACCCTCCAGACTTCATCTTCTCCTTCTCCTTCTTCTGCTTCTTCTGATTCACCCTCCAGACTTCACCTTCTCCTTCTCCTTCTTCTGCTTCTTCTGATTCACCCTCCAGACTTCACCTTCTCCTTCTCTTTCTTCTGCTTCTTCTGATTCACCCTCCAGACTTCACCTTCTCCTTCTCCTTCTTCTGATTCTTCTGATTCACCCTCCAAACTTCACCTTCTCCTTCTCCTTCTTCTGCTTCTTCTGATTCACCCTCCTGACTTCACCTTCTCCTTCTCCTTATTCTGCTTCTTCTGTTTCACCCTCCAGACTTCACCTTCTCCTTCTCCTTCTTCTGCTTCTTCTGATTCACCCTCCAGACTTCCCCTTCTCCTTCTCCTTCTTCTGCTTCTTCTGATTCACCCTCCAGACTTCACCTTCTCCTTCTCCTTCTTCTACTTCTTCTGCTTCACCCTCCTGATTTCACCTTCTCCTTCTCCTTCTTCTACTTCTTCTGATTCACCCTCCAGACTTCACCTTCTCCTTCTCCTTCTTCTGCTTCTTCTGCTTCACCCTCCAGACTTCACCTTCTCCTTCTCCTTCTTCTGCTTCTTCTGCTTCGCCCTCCAGACTTCACCTTCTCCTTCTCCATCTTCTGCTTCTTCTGCTTCACTCTCCTGACTTCACCTTCTCCTTCTCCTTCTTCTACTTCTTCTGATTCACCCTCCAGACTTCACCTTCTCCTTCTCCTTCTTCTGCTTCTTCTGCTTCACCCTCCAGACTTCAGCTTCTCCTTCTCCTTCTTCTGCTTCTTCTGCTGCGCCCTCCAGACTTCACCTTCTCCTTCTCCTTCTTCTGCTTCTTCTGCTTCACCGTCCTGACTTCACCTTCTCCTTCTCCTTCATCTACTTCTTCTGCTTCACCCCCCTGACTTCACCTGCTCCTTCTCCTTCTTCTGCTTCTTCTGATTCACCCTCCTAACTACACCTTCTCCTTCTCCTTCTTCTGCTTCTTCTGATTCACCCTCCTAACTTCACCTTCTCCTTCTCCTTCTTCTGCTTCTTCTGATTCACCCTCCAGACTTCAGATTCTCCTTCAACTTCTTCTGCTTCTTCTGATTCACCCTCCAGACTTCACCTTCTCCTTCTCCTTCTTCTGCTTCTTCTGATTCACCCTCCAGACTTCACCTTCTCCTTCTCCTTATTCTGCTTCTTCTGATTCACCCTCCAGACTTCACCTTCTCCTTCTCCTTCTTCTGCTTCTTCTGATTCACCCTCCAGACTTCACCTTCTCCTTCTCCTTCTTCTGCTTCTTCTGATTCACCCTCCAGACTTCACCTTCTCCTTCTCCTTCTTCTGCTTCTTCTGATTCACCCTCCAGACTTCACCTTCTCCTTCTCCTTCTTCTACTCCTTCTGATTCACCCTCCAGACTTCACCTTCTCCTTCTCCTTCTTCTGCTTCTTCTGATTCACCCTCCAGACTTCACCTTCTCCTTCTCCTTATTCTGCTTCTTCTGATTCACCCTCCAGACTTCACCTTCTCCTTCTCCTTCTTCTGCTTCTTCTGATTCACCCTCCAGACTTCACCTTCTCCTTCTCCTTCTTCTACTTCTTCTGATTCACCCTCCAGACTTCACCTTCTCCTTCTCCTTCTTCTGCTTCTTCTGATTCACCCTCCAGACTTCACCTTCTCCTTCTCCTTCTTCTACTTCTTCTGCTTCACCCTCCAGACTACACCTTCTCCTTCTCCTTCTTCTACTTCTTCTGATTCACCCTCCAGACTTCACCTTCTCCTTCTCCTTCTTCTGCTTCTTCTGATTCACCCTCCAGACTTCACCTTCTCCTTCTCCTTCTTCTACTTCTTCAGATTCACCCTCCAGTCTTCACCGTCTCCTTCTCCTTCTTCTGTTTCTTCTGCTTCACCCTCCAGACTTCACCTTCTCCTTCTCTTTCTTCTGCTTCTTCTGATTCACCCTCCAGACTTCACCTTCTCCTTCTCCTTCTTCTGATTCTTCTGATTCACCCTCCAAACTTCACCTTCTCCTTCTCCTTCTTCTGCTTCTTCTGATTCACCCTCCAGACTTCACCTTCTCCTTCTCCTTCTTCTGCTTCTTCTGATTCACCCTCCAGACTTCATCTTCTCCTTCTCCTTCTTCTGCTTCTTCTGATTCACCCTCCAGACTTCACCTTCTCCTTCTCCTTCTTCTGCTTCTTCTGATTCACCCTCCAGACTTCACCTTCTCCTTCTCTTTCTTCTGCTTCTTCTGATTCACCCTCCAGACTTCACCTTCTCCTTCTCCTTCTTCTGATTCTTCTGATTCACCCTCCAAACTTCACCTTCTCCTTCTCCTTCTTCTGCTTCTTCTGATTCACCCTCCTGACTTCACCTTCTCCTTCTCCTTATTCTGCTTCTTCTGTTTCACCCTCCAGACTTCACCTTCTCCTTCTCCTTCTTCTGCTTCTTCTGATTCACCCTCCAGACTTCCCCTTCTCCTTCTCCTTCTTCTGCTTCTTCTGATTCACCCTCCAGACTTCACCTTCTCCTTCTCCTTCTTCTACTTCTTCTGATTCACCCTCCAGACTTCACCTTCTCCTTCTCCTTCTTCTGCTTCTTCTGATTCACCCTCCAGACTTCAACTTCTCCTTCTCCTTCGTCTACTTCTTCTGATTCACCCTCCAGACTACACCTTCTCCTTCTCCTTCTTCTACTTCTTCTGATTCACCCTCCAGACTTCACCTTCTCCTTCTCCTTCTTCTGTTTCTTCTGATTCACCCTCCAGACTTCACCTTCTCCTTCTCCTTCTTCTACTTCTTCTGATTCACCCTCCAGACTTCACCTTCTCCTTCTCCTTCTTCTACTTCTTCTGATTCACCCTCCAGACTTCACCTTCTACTTCTCCTTCTTCTACTTCTTCTGCTTCTCCCTCCAGACTTCACCTTCTCCTTCTCCTTCTTCTGCTTCTTCTGATTCACCCTCCAGACTTCACCTTCTCATTCTCCTTCTTCTACTTCTTCTGATTCACCCTCCAGACTTCACCTTCTCCTTCTCCTTCTTCTACTTCTTCTGATTCACCCTCCAGACTTCACCTTCTCCTTCTCCTTCTTCTACTTCTTCCGATTCCCCCTCCTGACTTCACCTTCTCCTTCTCCTTCTTCTGCTTCTTCTGCTTCACCCTCCTGACTTCACCTTCTCCTTCTCCTTCTTCTACTTCTTCTGATTCACCCTCCAGACTTCACCTTCTCCTTCTCCTTCTTCTGCTTCTTCTGCTTCACCCTCCAGACTTCACCTTCTCCTTCTCCTTCTTCTGCTTCTTCTGCTTCGCCCTCCAGACATCACCTTCTCCTTCTCCTTCTTCTGCTTCTTCTGCTTCACCCCCCAGACTTCACCTTCTCCTTCTCCTTCTTCTGCTTCTTCTGCTTCACTCTCCTGACTTCACCTTCTCCTTCACCTTCTTCTACTTCTTCTGATTCACCCTCCAGAATTCACCTTCTCCTTCTCCTTCTTCTGCTTCTTCTGCTGCGCCCTCCAGACTTCACCTTCTCCTTCTCCTTCTTCTGCTTCTTCTGCTTCACCCTCCTGACTTCACCTTCTCCTTCTCCTTCTTCTACTTCTTCTGCTTCACCCCCCTGACTTCACCTGCTCCTTCTCCTTCTTCTGCTTCTTCTGATTCACCCTCCTAACTTTACCTTCTCCTTCTCCTTCTTCTGCTTCTTCTGATTCACCCTCCTGACTTCACCTTCTCCTTCTCCTTCTTCTGCTTCTTCTAATTCACCCTCCAGACTTCACCTTCTCCTTGTCCTTCTTCTGCTTCTTCTGATTCACCCTCCAGACTTCACCTTCTCCTTCTCCTTCTTCTGCTTCTTCTGATTGACCCTCCAGACTTCACCTTCTCCTTCTCCTTCTTCTACTTCTTCTGATTCACCCTCCAGACTTCATCTTCTCCTTCTCCTTCTTCTGCTTCTTCTGATTCACCCTCCAGACTTCACCTTCTCCTTCTCCTTCTTCTGCTTCTTCTGATTCACCCTCCAGACTTCACCTTCTCCTTCTCCTTCTTCTACTTCTTCTGATTCACCATCCTGACTTCACCTTCTCCTTCTCCTTCTTCTGCTTCTTCTGCTTCACCCTCCAGAATTCACCTTCTCCTGCTCCTTCTTCTGCTTCTTCTGCTTCACCCTCCTGACTTCACCTTCTCCTTCTCCTTCTTCAACTTCTTCTGATTCACCCTCCAGACTTCACCTTCTCCTTCTCCTTCTTCTGCTTCTTCTGCTTCACCCTCCAGACTTCACCTTCTCCTTCTCCTTCTTCTGCTTCTTCTGCTTCGCCCTCCAGACTTCACCTTCTCCTTCTCCATCTTCTGCTTCTTCTGCTTCACTCTCCTGACTTCACCTTCTCCTTCTCCTTCTTCTACTTCTTCTGATTCACCCTCCAGACTTCACCTTCTCCTTCTCCTTCTTCTGCTTCTTCTGCTTCACCCTCCAGACTTCAGCTTCTCCTTCTCCTTCTTCTGCTTCTTCTGCTTCACCGTCCTGACTTCACCTTCTCCTTCTCCTTCTTCTACTTCTTCTGCTTCACCCCCCTGACTTCACCTGCTCCTTCTCCTTCTTCTGCTTCTTCTGATTCACCCTCCTAACTACACCTTCTCCTTCTCCTTCTTCTGCTTCTTCTGATTCACCCTCCTGACTTCACCTTCTCCTTCTCCTTCTTCTGCTTCTTCTGATTCACCCTCCAGACTTCACCTTCTCCTTCTCCTTCTTCTGCTTCTTCTGATTCACCCTCCAGACTTCACCTTCTCCTTCTCCTTCTTCTGCTTCTTCTGATTCACCCTCCAGACTTCATCTTCTCCTTCTCCTTCTTCTGCATCTTCTGATTCACACTCCAGACTTCACCTTCTCCTTCTCCTTCTTCTGCTTCTTCTGATTCACCCTCCAGACTTCACCTTCTCCTTCTCCTTCTTCTACTTCTTCTGATTCACCCTCCAGACTTCACCTTCTCCTTCTCCTTCTTATACTTCTTCAGATTCACCCTCCAGTCTTCACCTTCTCCTTCTCCTTCTTCTGTTTCTTCTGCTTCACCCTCCAGACTTCACCTTCTTCTTCTCTTTCTTCTGCTTCTTCTGATTGACCCTCCAGACTTCACCTTCTCCTTCTCCTTCTTCTACTTCTTCTGATTCACCCTCCTGACTTCACCTTCTCCTTCTCCTTCTTCTACTTCTTCTGCTTCACCCTCCAGACTTCACCTTCTCCTTCTCCTTCTTCTACTTCTTCTGATTCACCCTCCAGACTTCACCTTCTCCTTCTCCTTCTTCTGCTTCTTCTGATTCACCCTCCAGACTTCACCTTCTCCTTCTCCTTATTCTGCTTCTTCTGATTCACCCTCCAGACTTCACCTTCTCCTTCTCCTTCTTCTGCTTCTTCTGATTCACCCTCCAGACTTCACCTTCTCCTTCTCCTTCTTCTGCTTCTTCTGATTCACCCTCCAGACTTCACCTTCTCCTTCTCCTTCTTCTGCTTCTTCTGATTCACCCTCCAGACTTCACCTTCTCCTTCTCCTTCTTCTACTCCTTCTGATTCACCCTCCAGACTTCACCTTCTCCTTCTCCTTCTTCTGCTTCTTCTGATTCACCCTCCAGACTTCACCTTCTCCTTCTCCTTATTCTGCTTCTTCTGATTCACCCTCCAGACTTCACCTTCTCCTTCTCCTTCTTCTGCTTCTTCTGATTCACCCTGCAGACTTCACCTTCTCCTTCTCCTTCTTCTGCTTCTTCTGATTCACCCTCCAGACTTCACCTTCTCCTTCTCCTTCTTCTGCTTCTTCTGATTCACCCTCCAGACTTCACCTTCGCCTTCTCCTTATTCTACTTCTTCTGATTCACCCTCCAGACTTCACCTTCTCCTTCTCCTTCTTCTGCTTCTTCTGATTCACCCTCCAGACTTCACCTTCTCCTTCTCCTTCTTCTACTTCTTCTGCTTCACCCTCCAGACTACACCTTCTCCTTCTCCTTCTTCTACTTCTTCTGATTCACCCTCCAGACTTCACCTTCTCCTTCTCCTTCTTCTGCTTCTTCTGATTCACCCTCCAGACTTCACCTTCTCCTTCTCCTTATTCTGCTTCTTCTGATTCACCCTCCAGACTTCACCTTCTCCTTCTCCTTCTTCTGCTTCTTCTGATTCACCCTCCAGACTTCACCTTCTCCTTCTCCTTCTTCTGCTTCTTCTGATTCACCCTCCAGACTTCACCTTCTCCTTCTCCTTCTTCTACTTCTTCTGATTCACCCTCCAGACTTCACCTTCTCCTTCTCCTTCTTCTGCTTCTTCTGATTCACCCTCCTGACTTCACCTTCTCCTTCTCCTTCTTCTAAATCTTCTGATTCACCCTCCTGACTTCATCTTCTCCTTCTCCTTCTTCTACTTCTTCTGCTTCACCCTCCAGCCTTCACCTTCTCCTTCTCCTTCTTCTACTTCTTCTGATTCACCCTCCTGACTTCACCTTCTCCTTCTCCTTCTTCTACTTCTTCTGATTCACCCTCCAGACTTCACCTTCTCCTTCTCCTTCTTCTGCTTCTTCTGCTTCAACCTCCAGACTTCACCTTCTCCTTCTCCTTCTTCTGCTTCTTCTGATTCGCCCTCCAGACATCACCTTCTCCTTCTCCTTCTTCTGCTTCTTCTGCTTCACCCTCCAGACTTCACCTTCTCCTTCTCCTCCTTCTGCTTCTTCTGCTTCACTCTCCTGACTTCACCTTCTCCTTCTCCTTCTTCTACTTCTTCTGATTCACCCTCCAGACTTCACCTTCTCCTTCTCCTTCTTCTGCTTCTTCTGCTTCACCCTCCAGACTTCACCTTCTCCTTCTCCTTCTTCTGCTTCTTCTGCTGCGCCCTCCAGACTTCACCTTCTCCTTCTCCTTCTTCTGCTTCTTCTGCTTCACCCTCCTGACTTCACCTTCTCCTTCTCCTTCTTCTTCTTCTTCTGTTTCACCCCCCTGACTTCACCTGCTCCTTCTCCTTCTTCTGCTTCTTCTGATTCACCCTCCTAACTTTACCTTCTCCTTCTCCTTCTTCTGCTTCTTCTGATTCACCCTCCTGACTTCACCTTCTCCTTCTCCTTCTTCTGCTTCTTCTAATTCACCCTCCAGACTTCACCTTCTCCTTCTCCTTCTTCTGCTTCTTCTGATTCACCCTCCAGACTTCACCTTCTCCTTCTCCTTCTTCTGCTTCTTCTGATTGACCCTCCAGACCTCACCTTCTCCTTCTCCTTCTTCTACTTCTTCTGATTCACCCTCCAGACTTCATCTTCTCCTTCTCCTTCTTCTGCTTCTTCTGCTTCACCCTCCAGACTTCACCTTCTCCTTCTCCTTCTTCTGCTTCTTCTGCTTCACCCTCCAGACTTCACCTTCTCCTTCTCCTTCTTCTGCTTCTTCTGATTCGCCCTCCAGACATCACCTTCTCCTTCTCCTTCTTCTGCTTCTTCTGCTTCACCCTCCAGACTTCACCTTCTCCTTCTCCTCCTTCTGCTTCTTCTGCTTCACTCTCCTGACTTCACCTTCTCCTTCTCCTTCTTCTACTTCTTCTGATTCACCCTCCAGACTTCACCTTCTCCTTCTCCTTCTTCTGCTTCTTCTGCTTCACCCTCCAGACTTCACCTTCTCCTTCTCCTTCTTCTGCTTCTTCTGCTGCGCCCTCCAGACTTCACCTTCTCCTTCTCCTTCTTCTGCTTCTTCTGCTTCACCCTCCTGACTTCACCTTCTCCTTCTCCTTCTTCTACTTCTTCTGTTTCACCCCCCTGACTTCACCTGCTCCTTCTCCTTCTTCTGCTTCTTCTGATTCACCCTCCTAACTTTACCTTCTCCTTCTCCTTCTTCTGCTTCTTCTGATTCACCCTCCTGACTTCACCTTCTCCTTCTCCTTCTTCTGCTTCTTCTAATTCACCCTCCAGACTTCACCTTCTCCTTCTCCTTCTTCTGCTTCTTCTGATTCACCCTCCAGACTTCACCTTCTCCTTCTCCTTCTTCTGCTTCTTCTGATTGACCCTCCAGACCTCACCTTCTCCTTCTCCTTCTTCTACTTCTTCTGATTCACCCTCCAGACTTCATCTTCTCCTTCTCCTTCTTCTGCTTCTTCTGATTCACCCTCCAGACTTCACCTTCTCCTTCTCCTTCTTCTGCTTCTTCTGATTCACACTCCAGACTTCACCTTCTCCTTCTCCTTCTTCTACTTCTTCTGATTCACCCTCCTGACGTCACCTTCTCCTTCTCCTTCTTCTGCTTCTTCTGCTTCACCCTCCAGACTTCACCTTCTCCTGCTCCTTCTTCTGCTTCTTCTGCTTCACCCTCCAGACTTCACCTTCTCCTTCTCCTTCTTCTGCTTCTTCTGCTTCACCCTCCTGACTTCACCTTCTCCTTATCCTCCTTCTACTTCTTCTGATTCACCCTCCAGACTTCACCTTCTCCTTCTCCTTCTTCTGCTTCTTCTGCTTCACCCTCCAGACTTCACCTTCTCCTTCTCCTTCTTCTGCTTCTTCTGCTTCGCCCTCCAGACTTCACCTTCTCCTTCTCCATCTTCTGCTTCTTCTGCTTCACTCTCCTGACTTCACCTTCTCCTTCTCCTTCTTCTACTTCTTCTGATTCACCCTCCAGACTTCACCTTCTCCTTCTCCTTCTTCTGCTTCTTCTGCTTCACCCTCCAGACTTCAGCTTCTCCTTCTCCTTCTTCTGCTTCTTCTGCTGCGCCCTCCAGACTTCACCTTCTCCTTCTCCTTCTTCTGCTTCTTCTGCTTCACCGTCCTGACTTCACCTTCTCCTTCTCCTTCTTCTACTTCTTCTGCTTCACCCCCCTGACTTCACCTGCTCCTTCTCCTTCTTCTGCTTCTTCTGATTCACCCTCCTAACTTCACCTTCTCCTTCTCCTTCTTCTGCTTCTTCTGATTCACCCTCCTGACTTCACCTTCTCCTTCTCCTTCTTCTGCTTCTTCTGATTCACCCTCCAGACTTCTCCTTCTCCTTCTCCTTCTTCTGCTTCTTCTGTTTCACCCTCCGGACTTCACCTTCTCCTTCTCCTTCTTCTGCTTCTTCTGATTCACCCTCCAGACTTCACCTTCTCCTTCTCCTTCTTCTGCTTCTTCTGATTCACCCTCCAAACTTCACCTTCTCCTTCTCCTTCTTCTACTTCTTCTGATTCACCCTCCAGTCTTCCCCTTCTCCTTCTCCTTCTTCTACTTCTTCAGATTCACCCTCCAGTCTTCACCTTCTCCTTCTCCTTCTTCTGTTTCTTCTGCTTCACCCTCCAGACTTCACCTTCTCCTTCTCTTTCTTCTGCTTCTTCTGATTCACCCTCCAGACTTCACCTTCTCCTTCTCCTTCTTCTGATTCTTCTGATTCACCCTCCAAACTTCACCTTCTCCTTCTCCTTCTTCTGCTTCTTCTGATTCACCCTCCAGACTTCACCTTCTCCTTCTCCTTCTTCTTCTTCTTCTGATTCACCCTCCAGACTTCATCTTCTCCTTCTCCTTCTTCTGCTTCTTCTGATTCACCCTGCAGACTTCACCTTCTCCTTCTCCTTCTTCTGCTTCTTCTGATTCACCCTCCAGACTTCACCTTCTCCTTCTCCTTCTTCTACTTCTTCTGATTCACCCTCCAGACTTCACCTTCTCCTTCTCCTTCTTCTACTTCTTCAGATTCACCCTCCAGTCTTCACCTTCTCCTTCTCCTTCTTCTGTTTCTTCTGCATCACCCTCCAGACTTCACCTTCTCCTTCTCTTTCTTCTGCTTCTTCTGATTCACCCTCCAGACTTCACCTTCTCCTTCTCCTTCTTCTGATTCTTCTGATTCACCCTCCAGACTTCACCTTCTCCTTCTCCTTCTACTGCTTCTTCTGATTCACCCTCCTGACTTCACCTTCTCCTTCTCCTTCTTCTACTTCTTCTGATTCACCCTCCTGACTTCACCTTCTCCTTCTCCTTCTTCTACTTCTTCTGCTTCACCCTCCAGACTTCACCTTCTCCTTCTCCTTCTTCTACTTCTTCTGATTCACCCTCCAGACTTCACCTTCTCCTTCTCCTTCTTTTGCTTCTTCTGCTTCACACTCCAGACTTCACCTTCTCCTTCTCCTTCTTCTGCTTCTTCTGATTCACCCTCCTTACTTCACCTTCTCCTTCTCCTTCTTCTGCTTCTTCTGCTTCACCCTCCAGACTTCACCTTCTCCTTCTCCTCCTTCTGCTTCTTCTGCTTCACTCTCCTGACTTCACCTTCTCCTTCTCCTTCTTCTACTTCTTCTGATTCACCCTCCAGACTTCACCTTCTCCTTCTCCTTCTTCTGCTTCTTCTGCTTCACCCTCCAGACTTCACCTTCTCCTTCTCCTTCTTCTGCTTCTTCTGCTGCGCCCTCCAGACTTCACCTTCTCCTTCTCCTTCTTCTGCTTCTTCTGCTTCACCCTCCTGACTTCACCTTCTCCTTCTCCTTCTTCTTCTTCTTCTGTTTCACCCCCCTGACTTCACCTGCTCCTTCTCCTTCTTCTGCTTCTTCTGATTCACCCTCCTAACTTTACCTTCTCCTTCTCCTTCTTCTGCTTCTTCTGATTCACCCTCCTGACTTCACCTTCTCCTTCTCCTTCTTCTGCTTCTTCTAATTCACCCTCCAGACTTCACCTTCTCCTTCTCCTTCTTCTGCTTCTTCTGATTCACCCTCCAGACTTCACCTTCTCCTTCTCCTTCTTCTGCTTCTTCTGATTGACCCTCCAGACCTCACCTTCTCCTTCTCCTTCTTCTACTTCTTCTGATTCACCCTCCAGACTTCATCTTCTCCTTCTCCTTCTTCTGCTTCTTCTGCTTCACCCTCCAGACTTCACCTTCTCCTTCTCCTTCTTCTGCTTCTTCTGCTTCACCCTCCAGACTTCACCTTCTCCTTCTCCTTCTTCTGCTTCTTCTGATTCGCCCTCCAGACATCACCTTCTCCTTCTCCTTCTTCTGCTTCTTCTGCTTCACCCTCCAGACTTCACCTTCTCCTTCTCCTCCTTCTGCTTCTTCTGCTTCACTCTCCTGACTTCACCTTCTCCTTCTCCTTCTTCTACTTCTTCTGATTCACCCTCCAGACTTCACCTTCTCCTTCTCCTTCTTCTGCTTCTTCTGCTTCACCCTCCAGACTTCACCTTCTCCTTCTCCTTCTTCTGCTTCTTCTGCTGCGCCCTCCAGACTTCACCTTCTCCTTCTCCTTCTTCTGCTTCTTCTGCTTCACCCTCCTGACTTCACCTTCTCCTTCTCCTTCTTCTACTTCTTCTGTTTCACCCCCCTGACTTCACCTGCTCCTTCTCCTTCTTCTGCTTCTTCTGATTCACCCTCCTAACTTTACCTTCTCCTTCTCCTTCTTCTGCTTCTTCTGATTCACCCTCCTGACTTCACCTTCTCCTTCTCCTTCTTCTGCTTCTTCTAATTCACCCTCCAGACTTCACCTTCTCCTTCTCCTTCTTCTGCTTCTTCTGATTCACCCTCCAGACTTCACCTTCTCCTTCTCCTTCTTCTGCTTCTTCTGATTGACCCTCCAGACCTCACCTTCTCCTTCTCCTTCTTCTACTTCTTCTGATTCACCCTCCAGACTTCATCTTCTCCTTCTCCTTCTTCTGCTTCTTCTGATTCACCCTCCAGACTTCACCTTCTCCTTCTCCTTCTTCTGCTTCTTCTGATTCACACTCCAGACTTCACCTTCTCCTTCTCCTTCTTCTACTTCTTCTGATTCACCCTCCTGACGTCACCTTCTCCTTCTCCTTCTTCTGCTTCTTCTGCTTCACCCTCCAGACTTCACCTTCTCCTGCTCCTTCTTCTGCTTCTTCTGCTTCACCCTCCAGACTTCACCTTCTCCTTCTCCTTCTTCTGCTTCTTCTGCTTCACCCTCCTGACTTCACCTTCTCCTTATCCTCCTTCTACTTCTTCTGATTCACCCTCCAGACTTCACCTTCTCCTTCTCCTTCTTCTGCTTCTTCTGCTTCACCCTCCAGACTTCACCTTCTCCTTCTCCTTCTTCTGCTTCTTCTGCTTCGCCCTCCAGACTTCACCTTCTCCTTCTCCATCTTCTGCTTCTTCTGCTTCACTCTCCTGACTTCACCTTCTCCTTCTCCTTCTTCTACTTCTTCTGATTCACCCTCCAGACTTCACCTTCTCCTTCTCCTTCTTCTGCTTCTTCTGCTTCACCCTCCAGACTTCAGCTTCTCCTTCTCCTTCTTCTGCTTCTTCTGCTGCGCCCTCCAGACTTCACCTTCTCCTTCTCCTTCTTCTGCTTCTTCTGCTTCACCGTCCTGACTTCACCTTCTCCTTCTCCTTCTTCTACTTCTTCTGCTTCACCCCCCTGACTTCACCTGCTCCTTCTCCTTCTTCTGCTTCTTCTGATTCACCCTCCTAACTTCACCTTCTCCTTCTCCTTCTTCTGCTTCTTCTGATTCACCCTCCTGACTTCACCTTCTCCTTCTCCTTCTTCTGCTTCTTCTGATTCACCCTCCAGACTTCTCCTTCTCCTTCTCCTTCTTCTGCTTCTTCTGTTTCACCCTCCGGACTTCACCTTCTCCTTCTCCTTCTTCTGCTTCTTCTGATTCACCCTCCAGACTTCACCTTCTCCTTCTCCTTCTTCTGCTTCTTCTGATTCACCCTCCAAACTTCACCTTCTCCTTCTCCTTCTTCTACTTCTTCTGATTCACCCTCCAGTCTTCCCCTTCTCCTTCTCCTTCTTCTACTTCTTCAGATTCACCCTCCAGTCTTCACCTTCTCCTTCTCCTTCTTCTGTTTCTTCTGCTTCACCCTCCAGACTTCACCTTCTCCTTCTCTTTCTTCTGCTTCTTCTGATTCACCCTCCAGACTTCACCTTCTCCTTCTCCTTCTTCTGATTCTTCTGATTCACCCTCCAAACTTCACCTTCTCCTTCTCCTTCTTCTGCTTCTTCTGATTCACCCTCCAGACTTCACCTTCTCCTTCTCCTTCTTCTTCTTCTTCTGATTCACCCTCCAGACTTCATCTTCTCCTTCTCCTTCTTCTGCTTCTTCTGATTCACCCTGCAGACTTCACCTTCTCCTTCTCCTTCTTCTGCTTCTTCTGATTCACCCTCCAGACTTCACCTTCTCCTTCTCCTTCTTCTACTTCTTCTGATTCACCCTCCAGACTTCACCTTCTCCTTCTCCTTCTTCTACTTCTTCAGATTCACCCTCCAGTCTTCACCTTCTCCTTCTCCTTCTTCTGTTTCTTCTGCATCACCCTCCAGACTTCACCTTCTCCTTCTCTTTCTTCTGCTTCTTCTGATTCACCCTCCAGACTTCACCTTCTCCTTCTCCTTCTTCTGATTCTTCTGATTCACCCTCCAGACTTCACCTTCTCCTTCTCCTTCTACTGCTTCTTCTGATTCACCCTCCTGACTTCACCTTCTCCTTCTCCTTCTTCTACTTCTTCTGATTCACCCTCCTGACTTCACCTTCTCCTTCTCCTTCTTCTACTTCTTCTGCTTCACCCTCCAGACTTCACCTTCTCCTTCTCCTTCTTCTACTTCTTCTGATTCACCCTCCAGACTTCACCTTCTCCTTCTCCTTCTTTTGCTTCTTCTGCTTCACACTCCAGACTTCACCTTCTCCTTCTCCTTCTTCTGCTTCTTCTGATTCACCCTCCTTACTTCACCTTCTCCTTCTCCTTCTTCTGCTTCTTCTGATTCACCCTCCTGACTTCACCTTCTCCTTCTCCTTATTCTGCTTCTTCTGTTTCACCCTCCAGACTTCACCTTCTCCTTCTCCTTCTTCTGCTTCTTCTGATTCACCCTCCAGACTTCACCTTCTCCTTCTCCTTCTTCTGCTTCTTCTGATTCACCCTCCAGACTTCACCTTCTCCTTCTCCTTCTTCTACTTCTTCTGATTCACCCTCCAGACTTCACCTTCTCCTTCTCCTTCCTTCTGCTTCTTCTGATTCACCCTCCAGACTTCACCTTCTCCTTCTCCTTCGTCGACTTCTACTGATTCACCCTCCAGACTACACCTTCTCCTTCTCCTTCTTCTACTTCTTCTGATTCACCCTCCAGACTTCACCTTCTCCTTCTCCTTCTTCTGTTTCTTCTGATTCACCCTCCAGACTTCACCTTCTCCTTCTCCTTCTTCTACTTCTTCTGATTCACCCTCCAGACTTCACCTTCTCCTTCTCCTTCTTCTACTTCTTCTGATTCACCCTCCAGACTTCACCTTCTCCTTCTCCTTCTTCTACTTCTTCTGCTTCTCCCTCCAGACTTCACCTTCTCCTTCTCCTTCTTCTGCTTCTTCTGATTCACCCTCCAGACTTCACCTTCTCATTCTCCTTCTTCTACTTCTTCTGATTCACCCTCCAGACTTCACCTTCTCCTTCTCCTTCTTCTACTTCTTCTGATTCACCCACCAGACTTCACCTTCTCCTTCTCCTTCTTCTACTTCTTCCGATTCACCCTCCTGACTTCACCTTCTCCTTCTCCTTCTTCTGCTTCTTCTGCTTCACCCTCCAGACTTCACCTTCTCCTTCTCCTTCTTCTGCTTCTTCTGCTTCACTCTCCTGACTTCACCTTCTCCTTCACCTTCTTCTACTTCTTCTGATTCACCCTCCAGACTTCACCTTCTCCTTCTCCTTCTTCTGCTTCTTCTGCTGCGCCCTCCAGACTTCACCTTCTCCTTCTCCTTCTTCTGCTTCTTCTGCTTCACCCTCCTGACTTCACCTTCTCCTTCTCCTTCTTCTACTTCTTCTGCTTCACTCTCCTGACTTCACCTTCTCCTTCACCTTCTTCTACTTCTTCTGATTCACCCTCCAGACTTCACCTTCTCCTTCTCCTTCTTCTGCTTCTTCTGCTGCGCCCTCCAGACTTCACCTTCTCCTTCTCCTTCTTCTGCTTCTTCTGCTTCACCCTCCTGACTTCACCTTCTCCTTCTCCTTCTTCTACTTCTTCTGCTTCACCCCCCTGACTTCACCTGCTCCTTCTCCTTCTTCTGCTTCTTCTGATTCACCCTCCTAACTTTACCTTCTCCTTCTCCTTCTTCTGCTTCTTCTGATTCACCCTCCTGACTTCACCTTCTCCTTCTCCTTCTTCTGCTTCTTCTAATTCACCCTCCAGACTTCACCTTCTCCTTGTCCTTCTTCTGCTTCTTCTGATTCACCCTCCAGACTTCACCTTCTCCTTCTCCTTCTTCTGCTTCTTCTGATTGACCCTCCAGACCTCACCTTCTCCTTCTCCTTCTTCTACTTCTTCTGATTCACCCTCCAGACTTCATCTTCTCCTTCTCCTTCTTCTGCTTCTTCTGATTCACCCTCCAGACTTCACCTTCTCCTTCTCCTTCTTCTGCTTCTTCTGATTCACCCTCCAGACTTCACCTTCTCCTTCTCCTTCTTCTACTTCTTCTGATTCACCATCCTGACTTCACCTTCTCCTTCGCCTTCTTCTGCTTCTTCTGCTTCACCCTCCAGACTTCAACTTCTCCTGCTCCTTTTTCTGCTTCTTCTGCTTCACCCTCCAGACTTCACCTTCTACTTCTCCTTCTTCTGCTTCTTCTGCTTCACCCTCCTGACTTCACCTTCTCCTTCTCCTTCTTCTACTTCTTCTGATTCACCCTCCAGACTTCACCTTCTCCTTCTCCTTCTTCTGCTTCTTCTGCTTCACCCTCCAGACTTCAGCTTCTCCTTCTCCTTCTTCTGCTTCTTCTGCTGCGCCCTCCAGACTTCACCTTCTCCTTCTCCTTCTTCTGCTTCTTCTGATTCACCCTCCAGACTTCACCTTCTCCTTCTCCTTCTTCTACTTCTTCTGCTTCACCCTCCTGACTTCACCTTCTCCTTCTCCTTCTTCTGCTTCTTCTGCTTCACCCTCCAGACTTCAGCTTCTCCTTCTCCTTCTTCTGCTTCTTCTGCTGCGCCCTCCAGACTTCACCTTCTCCTTCTCCTTCTTCTGCTTCTTCTGCTTCACCGTCCTGACTTCACCTTCTCCTTCTCCTTCTTCTACTTCTTCTGCTTCACCCCCCTGACTTCACCTGCTCCTTCTCCTTCTTCTGCTTCTTCTGATTCACCCTCCTAACTACACCTTCTCCTTCTCCTTCTTCTGCTTCTTCTGATTCACCCTCCTGACTTCACCTTCTCCTTCTCCTTCTTCTGCTTCTTCCGATTCACCCTCCAGACTTCACCTTCTCCTTCTCCTTCTTCTGCTTCTTCTGATTCACCCTCCAGACTTCACCTTCTCCTTCTCCTTCTTCTGCTTCTTCTGATTCACCCTCCAGACTTCATCTTCTCCTTCTCCTTCTTCTGCTTCTTCTGATTCACCCTCCAGACTTCACCTTCTCCTTCTCCTTCTTCTGCTTCTTCTGATTCACCCTCCAGACTTCACCTTCTCCTTCTCCTTCTTCTACTTCTTCTGATTCACCCTCCAGACTTCACCTTCTCCTTCTCCTTCTTATACTTCTTCAGATTCACCCTCCAGTCTTCACCTTCTCCTTCTCCTTCTTCTGTTTCTTCTGCTTCACCCTCCAGACTTCACCTTCTTCTTCTCTTTCTTCTGCTTCTTCTGATTCACCCTCCAGACTTCACCTTCTCCTTCTCCTTCTTCTGATTCTTCTGATTCACCCTCCAGACTTCACCTTCCCCTTCTCCTTCTTCTGCTTCTTCTGATTCACCCACCTGACTTCACCTTCTCCTTCTCCTTCTTCTACTTCTTCTGCTTCACCCTCCAGACTTCACCTTCTCCTTCTCCTTCTTCTACTTCTTCTGATTCACCCTCCAGACTTCACCTTCTCCTTCTCCTTCTTCTGCTTCTTCTGATTCACCATCCAGACTTCACCTTCTCCTTCTCCTTATTCTGCTTCTTCTGATTCACCCTCCAGACTTCACCTTCTCCTTCTCCTTCTTCTGCTTCTTCTGATTCACCCTCCAGACTTCACCTTCTCCTTCTCCTTCTTCTGCTTCTTCTGATTCACCCTCCAGACTTCACCTTCTGCTTCTCCTTCTTCTGCTTCTTCTGATTCACCCTCCAGACTTCACCTTCTCCTTCTCCTTCTTCTACTCCTTCTGATTCACCCTCCAGACTTCACCTTCTCCTTCTCCTTCTTCTGCTTCTTCTGATTCACCCTCCAGACTTCACCTTCTCCTTCTCCTTATTCTGCTTCTTCTGATTCACCCTCCAGACTTCACCTTTTCCTTCTCCTTCTTCTGCTTCTTCTGATTCACCCTGCAGACTTCACCTTCTCCTTCTCCTTCTTCTGCTTCTTGTGATTCACCCTCCAGACTTCACCTTCTCCTTCTCCTTCTTCTGCTTCTTCTGATTCACCCTCCAGACTTCACCTTCTCCTTCACCTTCTTCTACTTCTTCTGATTCACCCTCCAGACTTCACCTTCTCCTTCTCCTTCTTCTGCTTCTTCTGATTCACCATCCAGACTTCACCTTCTCCTTCTCCTTCGTCTACTTCTTCTGATTCACCCTCCAGACTACACCTTCTCCTTCTCCTTCTTCTACTTCTTCTGATTCACCCTCCAGACTTCACCTTCTCCTTCTCCTTCTACTGCTTCTTCTGATTCACCCTCCAGACTTCACCTTCTCCTTCTCCTTCTTCTACTTCTTCTGATTCACCCTCCAAACTTCACCTTCTCCTTCTCCTTCTTCTACTTCTTCTACTTCTCCCTCCAGACTTCACCTTCTCCTTCTCCTTCTTCTGCTTCTTCTGATTCAGCCTCCAGACTTCACCTTCTCCTTCTCCTTCTTCTACTTCTTCTGATTCACCCTCCAGACTTCACCTTCTCCTTCTCCTTCTTCTACTTCTTCTGATTCACCCTCCAGACTTCACCTTCTCCTTCTCCTTCTTCTACTTCTTATGATTCACCCTCATGACTTCACCTTCTCCTTCTCCTTCTTCTGCTTCTTCTGCTTCACCCTCCAGACTTCACCTTCTCCTTCTCCTTCTTCTGCTTCTTCTGCTTCACCCTCCAGACTTCACCTTCTCCTTCTCCTTCTTCTGCTTCTTCTGCTTCACCCTCCAGACCTCACCTTCTCCTTCTCCTTCTTCTACTTCTTCTGATTCACCCTCCTGACTTCACCTTCTCCTTCTCCTTCTTCTACTTCTTCTGCTTCACCCTCCAGACTTCACCTTCTCCTTCTCCTTCTTCTGCTTCTTCTGATTCACCCTCCAGACTTCACCTTCTCCTTCTCCTTCTTCTGCTACTTCTGATTCACCCGCCAGACTTCACCTTCTCCTTCTCCTTATTCTGCTTCTCCTGATTCACCCTCCAGACTTCACCTTCTCCTTCTCCTTCTTCTGCTTCTTCTGAATCACCCTCCTGACTTACCTTCTCCTTCTCCTTCTTCTGCTTCTTCTGAATCACCCTCCAGACTTCACCTTCTCCTTCTCCTTCTTCTGCTTCTTCTGATTCACCCTCCAGACTTCACCTTCTCCTTCTCCTTCTTCTGCTTCTTTTGATTCACCCTTCAGACTTCACCTTCGCCTTCTCCTTCTTCTGCTTCTTCTGATTCACCCTCCAGACCTCACCTTCTCCTTCACCTTCTTCTACTTCTTCTGCTTCACCCTCCAGACTTCACCTTCTGCTTCTCCTTCTTCTACTTCTTCTGATTCACCCTCCAGACTTCACCTTCTCCTTCTCCTTCTTCTGCTTCATCTGATTCACCCGCCAGACTTCACCTTCTCCTTCTCCTTATTCTGCTTCTCCTGATTCACCCTCCAGACTTCACCTTCTCCTTCTCCTTCTTCTGCTTCTTCTGAATCACCCTCCTGACTTACCTTCTCCTTCTCCTTCTTCTGCTTCTTCTGATTCACCCTCCAGACTTCACCTTCTCCTTCTCCTTCATCTACCTCTTCTGATTCACCCTCCAGACTTCATCTTCTCCTTCTCCTTCATCTGCTTCTTCTGATTCACCCTCCAGACTTCACCTTCTCCTTCTCCTTCTTCTGCTTTTTCTGATTCACCCTCCTGACTTCACCTTCTCCTTCTCCTTCTTCTACTTCTTCTGATTCACCCTCCAGACTTCACCTTCTCCTTCTCCTTCTTCTACTTCTTCTGATTCACCCACCAGACTTCACCTTCTCCTTCTCCTTCTTCTGCTTCTTCTGATTCACCCTCCAGACTTCACCTTCTCCTTCTCCTTCTTCTGCTTCTTCTGATTCACCCTCCAGACTTCACCTTCTCCTTCTCCTTCTTCTGCTTCTTTTGATTCACCCTTCAGACTACGCCTTCTCCTTCTCCTTCTTCTGCTTCTTCTGATTCACCCTCCAGACCTCACCTTCTCCTTCTCCTTCTTCTACTTCTTCTGATCCACCCTCCAGACTTCATCTTCTCCTTCTCCTTCTTTTGCTTCTTCTGATTCACCCTCCAGACTTCACCTTCTCCTTCTCCTTCTTCTGCTTCTTCTGATTCACCCTCCAGACTTCGCCTTCTCCTTCTCCTTCTTCTACTTCTTCTGATTCACCCTCCAGACTTCACCTTCTCCTTCTCCTTCTTCTACTTCTTCTGATTCACCCTCCAGTCTTCATCTTCTCCTTCTCCTTCTTCTGCTTCTTCTGATTCACCCTCCAGACTTCACCTTCTCCTTCTCCTTCTTCTGCTTCTCCTGATTCACCCTCCTGACTTCACCTTCTCCTTCTCCTTCTTCTGCTTCTTCTGATTCACCCTCCAGACTTCACCTTCTCCTTCTCCTTCTTCTACTTCTTCTGATTCACCCTCCAGACTTCACCTTCTCCTGCTACTTTTTCTGCTTCTTCTGATTCACCCTCCAGACTTCACCTTCTCCTTTTCCTTCTTCTGCTTCTTCTGATTCATCCTCCAGATTTCACCTTCTCTTTCTCCTTCTTCTGCTTCTTCTGATTCACCCTCCAGACTTCACCTTCTCCTTCTCATTCTTCTGCTTCTTCTGATTCACCCTCCAGACTTCACCTTCTCCTTCACCTTCTTCTACTTCTTCTGATTCACCCTCCAGACTTCACCTTCTCCTTCTCCTTCTTCTGCTTCTTCTGATTCACCATCCAGACTTCACCTTCTCCTTCTCCTTCGTCTACTTCTTCTGATTCACCCTCCAGACTACACCTTCTCCTTCTCCTTCTTCTACTTCTTCTGATTCACCCTCCAGACTTCACCTTCTCCTTCTCCTTCTTCTGCTTCTTCTGATTCACCCTCCAGACTTCACCTTCTCCTTCTCCTTCTTCTACTTCTTCTGATTCACCCTCCAAACTTCACCTTCTCCTTCTCCTTCTTCTACTTCTTCTGCTTCTCCCTCCAGACTTCACCTTCTCCTTCTCCTTCTTCTGCTTCTTCTGATTCAGCCTCCAGACTTCACCTTCTCCTTCTCCTTCTTCTACTTCTTCTGATTCACCCTCCTGACTTCACCTTCTCCTTCTCCTTCTTCTACTTCTTCTGATTCACCCTCCAGACTTCACCTTCTCCTTCTCCTTCTTCTACTTCTTCTGATTCACCCACCAGACATCACCTTCTCCTTCTCCTTCTTCTGCTTCTTCTGATTCACCCTCCAGACTTCACCTTCTCCTTCTCCTTCTTCTGCTTCTTCTGATTCACCCTCCAGACTTCACCTTCTCCTTCTCCTTCTTCTGCTTCTTTTGATTCACCCTTCAGACTTCGCCTTCTCCTTCTCCTTCTTCTGCTTCTTCTGATTCACCCTCCAGACCTCACCTTCTCCTTCTCCTTCTTCTACTTCTTCTGATTCACCCTCCAGACTTCATCTTCTCCTTCTCCTTCTTTTGCTTCTTCTGATTCACCCTCCAGACTTCACCTTCTCCTTCTCCTTCTTCTGCTTCTTCTGATTCACCCTCCAGACTTCGCCTTCTCCTTCTCCTTCTTCTACTTCTTCTGATTCACCCTCCAGACTTCACCTTCTCCTTCTCCTTCTTCTACTTCTTCTGATTCACCCTCCAGTCTTCATCTTCTCCTTCTCCTTCTTCTGCTTCTTCTGATTCACCCTCCAGACTTCACCTTCTCCTTCTCCTTCTTCTGCTTCTCCTGATTCACCCTCCTGACTTCACCTTCTCCTTCTCCTTCTTCTGCTTCTTCTGATTCACCCTCCAGACTTCACCTTCTCCTTCTCCTTCTTCTACTTCTTCTGATTCACCCTCCAGACTTCACCTTCTCCTGCTACTTTTTCTGCTTCTTCTGATTCACCCTCCAGACTTCACCTTCTCCTTTTCCTTCTTCTGCTTCTTCTGATTCACCCTCCAGACTTCACCTTCTCCTTCTCATTCTTCTGCTTCTTCTGATTCACCCTCCAGACTTCACCTTCTTCTACTTCTTCTGATTCACCCTCCAGACATCACCTTCTCCTTCTCCTTCTTCTGCTTCTTCTGATTCACCATCCAGACTTCACCTTCTCCTTCTCCTTCGTCTACTTCTTCTGATTCACCCTCCAGACTACACCTTCTCCTTCTCCTTCTTCTACTTCTTCTGCTTCACCCTCCAGACTTCACCTTCTCCTTCTCCTTCTTCTGCTTCTTCTGCTTCACCCTCCAGACTTCACCTTCTCCTTCTCCTTCTTCTGCTTCATCTGCTTCGCCCTCCAGACTTCACCTTCTCCTTCTCCATCTTCTGCTTCTTCTGCTTCACTCTCCTGACTTCACCTTCTCCTTCTCCTTCTTCTACTTCTTCTGATTCACCCTCCAGACTTCACCTTCTCCTTCTCCTTCTTCTGCTTCTTCTGCTTCACCCTCCAGACTTCAGCTTCTCCTTCTCCTTCTTCTGCTTCTTCTGCTGCGCCCTCCAGACTTCACCTTCTCCTTCTCCTTCTTCTGCTTCTTCTGATTCACCCTCCAGACTTCTCCTTCTCCTTCTCCTTCTTCTGCTTCTTCTGTTTCACCCTCCAGACTTCACCTTCTCCTTCTCCTTCTTCTGCTTCTTCTGATTCACCCTCCAGACTTCACCTTCTCCTTCTCCTTCTTCTGCTTCTTCTGATTCACCCTCCAAACTTCACCTTCTCCTTCTCCTTCTTCTACTTCTTCTGATTCACCCTCCTGACTTCACCTTCTCCTTCTCCTTCTTCTGCTTCTTCTGCTTCACCCTCCAGACTTCACCTTCTCCTGCTCCTTCTTCTGCTTCTTCTGCTTCACCCTCCAGACTTCACCTTCTCCTTCTCCTTCTTCTGCTTCTTCTGCTTCACCCTCCTGACTTCACCTTCTCCTTCTCCTCCTTCTACTTCTTCTGATTCACCCTCCAGACTTCACCTTCTCCTTCTCCTGCTTCTTCTGCTTCACCCTCCAGACTTCACCTTCTCCTTCTCCTTTTTCTGCTTCTTCTGCTTCGCCCTCCAGACTTCACCTTCTCCTTCTCCATCTTCTACTTCTTCTGCTTCACTCTCCTGACTTCACCTTCTCCTTCTCCTTCTTCTACTTCTTCTGATTCACCCTCCAGACTTCACCTTCTCCTTCTCCTTCTTCTGCTTCTTCTGCTTCACCCTCCAGACTTCAGCTTCTCCTTCTCCTTCTTCTGCTTCTTCTGCTGCGCCCTCCAGACTTCACCTTCTCCTTCTCCTTCTTCTGCTTCTTCTGCTTCACCGTCCTGACTTCACCTTCTCCTTCTCCTTCTTCTACTTCTTCTGCTTCACCCCCCTGACTTCACCTGCTCCTTCTCCTTCTTCTGCTTCTTCTGATTCACCCTCCTAACTTCACCTTCTCCTTCTCCTTCTTCTGCTTCTTCTGATTCACCCTCCTGACTTCACCTTCTCCTTCTCCTTCTTCTGCTTCTTCTGATTCACCCTCCAGACTTCTCCTTCTCCTTCTCCTTCTGCTGCTTCTTCTGTTTCACCCTCCAGACTTCACCTTCTCCTTCTCCTTCTTCTGCTTCTTCTGATTCACCCTCCAGACTTCACCTTCTCCTTCTCCTTCTTCTGCTTCTTCTGATTCACCCTCCAAACTTCAACTTCTCCTTCTCCTTCTTCTACTTCTTCTGATTCACCCTCCAGTCTTCCCCTTCTCCTTCTCCTTCTTCTACTTCTTCAGATTCACCCTCCAGTCTTCACCTTCTCCTTCTCCTTCTTCTGTTTCTTCTGCTTCACCCTCCAGACTTCACCTTCTCCTTCTCTTTCTTCTGCTTCTTCTGATTCACCCTCCAGACTTCACCTTCTCCTTCTCCTTCTTCTGATTCTTCTGATTCACCCTCCAAACTTCACCTTCTCCTTCTCCTTCTTCTGCTTCTTCTGATTCACCCTCCAGACTTCACCTTCTCCTTCTCCTTCTTCTTCTTCTTCTGATTCACCCTCCAGACTTCATCTTCTCCTTCTCCTTCTTCTGCTTCTTCTGATTCACCCTGCAGACTTCACCTTCTCCTTCTCCTTCTTCTGCTTCTTCTGATTCACCCTCCAGACTTCACCTTCTCCTTCTCCTTCTTCTACTTCTTCTGATTCACCCTCCAGACTTCACCTTCTCCTTCTCCTTCTTCTACTTCTTCAGATTCACCCTCCAGTCTTCACCTTCTCCTTCTCCTTCTTCTGTTTCTTCTGCTCCACCCTCCAGACTTCACCTTCTCCTTCTCTTTCTTCTGCTTCTTCTGATTCACCCTCCAGACTTCACCTTCTCCTTCTCCTTCTTCTGATTCTTCTGATTCACCCTCCAGACTTCACCTTCTCCTTCTCCTTCTACTGCTTCTTCTGATTCACCCTCCTGACTTCACCTTCTCCTTCTCCTTCTTCTACTTCTTCTGATTCACCCTCCTGACTTCACCTTCTCCTTCTCCTTCTTCTACTTCTTCTGCTTCACCCTCCAGACTTCACCTTCTCCTTCTCCTTCTTCTACTTCTTCTGATTCACCCTCCAGACTTCACCTTCTCCTTCTCCTTCTTTTGCTTCTTCTGCTTCACACTCCAGACTTCACCTTCTCCTTCTCCTTCTTCTGCTTCTTCTGATTCACCCTCCTTACTTCACCTTCTCCTTCTCCTTCTTCTGCTTCTTCTGATTCACCCTCCTGACTTCACCTTCTCCTTCTCCTTATTCTGCTTCTTCTGTTTCTCCCTCCAGACTTCACCTTCTCCTTCTCCTTCTTCTGCTTCTTCTGATTCACCCTCCAGACTTCACCTTCTCCTTCTCCTTCTTCTGCTTCTTCTGATTCACCCTCCAGACTTCACCTTCTCCTTCTCCTTCTTCTACTTCTTCTGATTCACCCTCCAGACTTCACCTTCTCCTTCTCCTTCTTCTGCTTCTTCTGATTCACCCTCCAGACTTCACCTTCTCCTTCTCCTTCGTCGACTTCTACTGATTCACCCTCCAGACTACACCTTCTCCTCTCCTTCTTCTACTTCTTCTGATTCACCCTCCAGACTTCACCTTCTCCTTCTCCTTCTTCTGTTTCTTCTGATTCACCCTCCAGACTTCACCTTCTCCTTCTCCTTCTTCTACTTCTTCTGATTCACCCTCCAGACTTCACCTTCTCCTTCTCCTTCTTCTACTTCTTCTGATTCACCCTCCAGACTTCACCTTCTCCTTCTCCTTCTTCTACTTCTTCTGCTTCTCCCTCCAGACTTCACCTTCTCCTTCTCCTTCTTCTGCTTCTTCTGATTCACCCTCCAGACTTCACCTTCTCATTCTCCTTCTTCTACTTCTTCTGATTCACCCTCCAGACTTCACCTTCTCCTTCTCCTTCTTCTACTTCTTCTGATTCACCCACCAGACTTCACCTTCTCCTTCTCCTTCTTCTACTTCTTCCGATTCACCCTCCTGACTTCACCTTCTCCTTCTCCTTCTTCTGCTTCTTCTGCTTCTCCCTCCTGACTTCACCTTCTCCTTCTCCTTCTTCTACTTCTTCTGATTCACCCTCCAGACTTCACCTTCTCCTTCTCCTTCTTCTGCTTCTTCTGCTTCACCCTCCAGACTTCACCTTCTCCTTCTCCTTCTTCTGCTTCTTCTGCTTCGCCCTCCAGACATCACCTTCTCCTTCTCCTTCTTCTGCTTCTTCTGCTTCACCCTCCAGACTTCACCTTCTCCTTCTCCTTCTTCTGCTTCTTCTGCTTCACTCTCCTGACTTCACCTTCTCCTTCACCTTCTTCTACTTCTTCTGATTCACCCTCCAGACTTCACCTTCTCCTTCTCCTTCTTCTGCTTCTTCTGCTGCGCCCTCCAGACTTCACCTTCTCCTTCTCCTTCTTCTGCTTCTTCTGCTTCACCCTCCTGACTTCACCTTCTCCTTCTCCTTCTTCTACTTCTTCTGCTTCACCCCCCTGACTTCACCTGCTCCTTCTCCTTCTTCTGCTTCTTCTGATTCACCCTCCTAACTTTACCTTCTCCTTCTCCTTCTTCTGCTTCTTCTGATTCACCCTCCTGACTTCACCTTCTCCTTCTTCTGCTTCTTCTAATTCACCCTCCAGACTTCACCTTCTCCTTGTCCTTCTTCTGCTTCTTCTGATTCACCCTCCAGACTTCACCTTCTCCTTCTCCTTCTTCTGCTTCTTCTGATTGACCCTCCAGACCTCACCTTCTCCTTCTCCTTCTTCTACTTCTTCTGATTCACCCTCCAGACTTCATCTTCTCCTTCTCCTTCTTCTGCTTCTTCTGATTCACCCTCCAGATTTCACCTTCTCCTTCTCCTTCTTCTGCTTCTTCTGATTCACCCTCCAGACTTCACCTTCTCCTTCTCCTTCTTCTACTTCTTCTGATTCACCATCCTGACTTCACCTTCTCCTTCGCCTTCTTCTGCTTCTTCTGCTTCACCCTCCAGACTTCAACTTCTCCTGCTCCTTTTTCTGCTTCTTCTGCTTCACCCTCCAGACTTCACCTTCTCCTTCTCCTTCTTCTGCTTCTTCTGCTTCACCCTCCTGACTTCACCTTCTCCTTCTCCTTCTTCTACTTCTTCTGATTCACCCTCCAGACTTCACCTTCTCCTTCTCCTTCTTCTGCTTCTTCTGCTTCACCCTCCAGACTTCACCTTCTCCTTCTCCTTCTTCTGCTTCTTCTGCTTCGCCCTCCAGACTTCACCTTCTCCTTTTCCATCTTCTGCTTCTTCTGCTTCACTCTCCTGACTTCACCTTCTCCTTCTCCTTCTTCTACTTCTTCTGATTCACCCTCCAGACTTCACCTTCTCCTTCTCCTTCTTCTGCTTCTTCTGCTTCACCCTCCAGACTTCAGCTTCTCCTTCTCCTTCTTCTGCTTCTTCTGCTGCGCCCTCCAGACATCACCTTCTCCTTCTCCTTCTTCTGCTTCTTCTGCTTCACCGTCCTGACTTCACCTTCTCCTTCTCCTTCTTCTACTTCTTCTGCTTCACCCCCCTGACTTCACCTGCTCCTTCTCCTTCTTCTGCTTCTTCTGATTCACCCTCCTAACTACACCTTCTCCTTCTCCTTCTTCTGCTTCTTCTGATTCACCCTCCTGACTTCACCTTCTCCTTCTCCTTCTTCTGCTTCTTCTGATTCACCCTCCAGACTTCACCTTCTCCTTCTCCTTCTTCTGCTTCTTCTGATTCACCCTCCAGACTTCACCTTCTCCTTCTCCTTCTTCTGCTTCTTCTGATTCACCCTCCAGACTTCATCTTCTCCTTCTCCTTCTTCTGCTTCTTCTGATTCACCCTCCAGACTTCACCTTCTCCTTCTCCTTCTTCTGCTTCTTCTGATTCACCCTCCAGACTTCACCTTCTCCTTCTCCTTCTTCTACTTCTTCTGATTCACCCTCCAGACTTCACCTTCTCCTTCTCCTTCTTATACTTCTTCAGATTCACCCTCCAGTCTTCACCTTCTCCTTCTCCTTCTTCTGTTTCTTCTGCTTCACCCTCCAGACTTCACCTTCTTCTTCTCTTTCTTCTGCTTCTTCTGATTCACCCTCCAGACTTCACCTTCTCCTTCTCCTTCTTCTGATTCTTCTGATTCACCCACCAGACTTCACCTTCTCCTTCTCCTTCTTCTGCTTCTTCTGATTCACCCACCTGACTTCACCTTCTCCTTCTCCTTCTTCTACTTCTTCTGATTCACCCTCCTGACTTCACCTTCTCCTTCTCCTTCTTCTACTTCTTCTGCTTCACCCTCCAGACTTCACCTTCTCCTTCTCCTTCTTCTACTTCTTCTGATTCACCCTCCAGACTTCACCTTCTCCTTCTCCTTCTTCTGCTTCTTCTGATTCACCATCCAGACTTCACCTTCTCCTTCTCCTTATTCTGCTTCTTCTGATTCACCCTCCAGACTTCACCTTCTCCTTCTCCTTCTTCTGCTTCTTCTGATTCACCCTCCAGACTTCACCTTCTCCTTCTCCTTCTTCTGCTTCTTCTGATTCACCCTCCAGACTTCACCTTCTGCTTCTCCTTCTTCTGCTTCTTCTGATTCACCCTCCAGACTTCACCTTCTCCTTCTCCTTCTTCTACTCCTTCTGATTCACCCTCCAGACTTCACCTTCTCCTTCTCCTTCTTCTGCTTCTTCTGATTCACCCTCCAGACTTCACCTTCTCCTTCTCCTTATTCTGCTTCTTCTGATTCACCCTCCAGACTTCACCTTCTCCTTTTCCTTCTTCTGCTTCTTCTGATTCACCCTGCAGACTTCACCTTCTCCTTCTCCTTCTTCTGCTTCTTGTGATTCACCCTCCAGACTTCACCTTCTCCTTCTCCTTCTTCTGCTTCTTCTGATTCACCCTCCAGACTTCACCTTCTCCTTCTCCTTCTTCTACTTCTTCTGATTCACCCTCCAGACTTCACCTTCTCCTTCTCCTTCTTCTGCTTCTTCTGATTCACCCTCCAGACTTCACCTTCTCCTTCTCCTTCTTCTACTTCTTCTGCTTCACCCTCCAGACTACACCTTCTCCTTCTCCTTCTTCTACTTCTTCTGATTCACCCTCCAGACTTCACCTTCTCCTTCTCCTTCTTCTGCTTCTTCTGATTCACCCTCCAGACTTCACCTTCTCCTTCTCCTTATTGTGCTTCTTCTGATTCACCCTCCAGACTTCACCTTCTCCTTCTCCTTCTTCTGCTTCTTCTGATTCACCCTCCAGACTTCACCTTCTCCTTCTCCTTCTTCTGCTTCTTCTGATTCACCCTCCAGACTTCACCTTCTCCCTCTCCTTCTTCTACTTCTTCTGATTCACCCTCCAGACTTCACCTTCTCCTTCTCCTTCTTCTACTTCTTCTGATTCACCCTCCTGACTTCACCTTCTCCTTCTCCTTCTTCTGCTTCTTCTGATTCACCCTCCAGACTTCACCTTCTGCTTCTCCTTCTTCTGCTTCTTCTGATTCACCCTCCAGACTTCACCTTCTCCTTCTCCTTCTTCTGCTTCTTCTGATTCACCCTCCAGACTTCACCTTCTCCCTCTCCTTCTTCTACTTCTTCTGATTCACCCTCCAGACTTCACCTTCTCCTTCTCCTTTTTCTGCTTCTTCTGATTCACCCTCCAGACTTCACCTTCTGCTTCTCCTTCTTCTGCTTCTTCTGATTCACCCTCCAGACTTCACCTTCTCCTTCTCCTTCTTCTACTCCTTCTGATTCACCCTCCAGACTTCACCTTCTCCTTCTCCTTCTTCTGCTTCTTCTGATTCACCCTCCAGACTTCACCTTCTCCTTCTCCTTATTCTGCTTCTTCTGATTCACCCTCCAGACTTCACCTTCTCCTTTTCCTTCTTCTGCTTCTTCTGATTCACCCTGCAGACTTCACCTTCTCCTTCTCCTTCTTCTGCTTCTTGTGATTCACCCTCCAGACTTCACCTTCTCCTTCTCCTTCTTCTGCTTCTTCTGATTCACCCTCCAGACTTCACCTTCTCCTTCTCCTTCTTCTACTTCTTCTGATTCACCCTCCAGACTTCACCTTCTCCTTCTCCTTCTTCTGCTTCTTCTGCTTCGCCCTCCAGACATCACCTTCTCCTTCTCCTTCTTCTGCTTCTTCTGCTTCACCCTCCAGACTTCACCTTCTCCTTCTCCTTCTTCTGCTTCTTCTGCTTCACTCTCCTGACTTCACCTTCTCCTTCACCTTCTTCTACTTCTTCTGATTCACCCTCCAGACTTCACCTTCTCCTTCTCCTTCTTCTGCTTCTTCTGCTGCGCCCTCCAGACTTCACCTTCTCCTTCTCCTTCTTCTGCTTCTTCTGCTTCACCCTCCTGACTTCACCTTCTCCTTCTCCTTCTTCTACTTCTTCTGCTTCACCCCCCTGACTTCACCTGCTCCTTCTCCTTCTTCTGCTTCTTCTGATTCACCCTCCTGACTTCACCTTCTCCTTCTTCTGCTTCTTCTAATTCACCCTCCAGACTTCACCTTCTCCTTGTCCTTCTTCTGCTTCTTCTGATTCACCCTCCAGACTTCACCTTCTCCTTCTCCTTCTTCTGCTTCTTCTGATTGACCCTCCAGACCTCACCTTCTCCTTCTCCTTCTTCTACTTCTTCTGATTCACCCTCCAGACTTCATCTTCTCCTTCTCCTTCTTCTGCTTCTTCTGATTCACCCTCCAGACTTCACCTTCTCCTTCTCCTTCTTCTGCTTCTTCTGATTCACCCTCCAGACTTCACCTTCTCCTTCTCCTTCTTCTACTTCTTCTGATTCACCATCCTGACTTCACCTTCTCCTTCGCCTTCTTCTGCTTCTTCTGCTTCACCCTCCAGACTTCAACTTCTCCTGCTCCTTTTTCTGCTTCTTCTGCTTCACCCTCCAGACTTCACCTTCTCCTTCTCCTTCTTCTGCTTCTTCTGCTTCACCCTCCTGACTTCACCTTCTCCTTCTCCTTCTTCTACTTCTTCTGATTCACCCTCCAGACTTCACCTTCTCCTTCTCCTTCTTCTGCTTCTTCTGCTTCACCCTCCAGACTTCACCTTCTCCTTCTCCTTCTTCTGCTTCTTCTGCTTCGCCCTCCAGACTTCACCTTCTCCTTTTCCATCTTCTGCTTCTTCTGCTTCACTCTCCTGACTTCACCTTCTCCTTCTCCTTCTTCTACTTCTTCTGATTCACCCTCCAGACTTCACCTTCTCCTTCTCCTTCTTCTGCTTCTTCTGCTTCACCCTCCAGACTTCAGCTTCTCCTTCTCCTTCTTCTGCTTCTTCTGCTGCGCCCTCCAGACATCACCTTCTCCTTCTCCTTCTTCTGCTTCTTCTGCTTCACCGTCCTGACTTCACCTTCTCCTTCTCCTTCTTCTACTTCTTCTGCTTCACCCCCCTGACTTCACCTGCTCCTTCTCCTTCTTCTGCTTCTTCTGATTCACCCTCCTAACTACACCTTCTCCTTCTCCTTCTTCTGCTTCTTCTGATTCACCCTCCTGACTTCACCTTCTCCTTCTCCTTCTTCTGCTTCTTCTGATTCACCCTCCAGACTTCACCTTCTCCTTCTCCTTCTTCTGCTTCTTCTGATTCACCCTCCAGACTTCACCTTCTCCTTCTCCTTCTTCTGCTTCTTCTGATTCACCCTCCAGACTTCATCTTCTCCTTCTCCTTCTTCTGCTTCTTCTGATTCACCCTCCAGACTTCACCTTCTCCTTCTCCTTCTTCTGCTTCTTCTGATTCACCCTCCAGACTTCACCTTCTCCTTCTCCTTCTTCTACTTCTTCTGATTCACCCTCCAGACTTCACCTTCTCCTTCTCCTTCTTATACTTCTTCAGATTCACCCTCCAGTCTTCACCTTCTCCTTCTCCTTCTTCTGTTTCTTCTGCTTCACCCTCCAGACTTCACCTTCTTCTTCTCTTTCTTCTGCTTCTTCTGATTCACCCTCCAGACTTCACCTTCTCCTTCTCCTTCTTCTGATTCTTCTGATTCACCCTCCAGACTTCACCTTCTCCTTCTCCTTCTTCTGCTTCTTCTGATTCACCCACCTGACTTCACCTTCTCCTTCTCCTTCTTCTACTTCTTCTGATTCACCCTCCTGACTTCACCTTCTCCTTCTCCTTCTTCTACTTCTTCTGCTTCACCCTCCAGACTTCACCTTCTCCTTCTCCTTCTTCTACTTCTTCTGATTCACCCTCCAGACTTCACCTTCTCCTTCTCCTTCTTCTGCTTCTTCTGATTCACCATCCAGACTTCACCTTCTCCTTCTCCTTATTCTGCTTCTTCTGATTCACCCTCCAGACTTCACCTTCTCCTTCTCCTTCTTCTGCTTCTTCTGATTCACCCTCCAGACTTCACCTTCTCCTTCTCCTTCTTCTGCTTCTTCTGATTCACCCTCCAGACTTCACCTTCTGCTTCTCCTTCTTCTGCTTCTTCTGATTCACCCTCCAGACTTCACCTTCTCCTTCTCCTTCTTCTACTCCTTCTGATTCACCCTCCAGACTTCACCTTCTCCTTCTCCTTCTTCTGCTTCTTCTGATTCACCCTCCAGACTTCACCTTCTCCTTCTCCTTATTCTGCTTCTTCTGATTCACCCTCCAGACTTCACCTTCTCCTTTTCCTTCTCCTGCTTCTTCTGATTCACCCTGCAGACTTCACCTTCTCCTTCTCCTTCTTCTGCTTCTTGTGATTCACCCTCCAGACTTCACCTTCTCCTTCTCCTTCTTCTGCTTCTTCTGATTCACCCTCCAGACTTCACCTTCTCCTTCTCCTTCTTCTACTTCTTCTGATTCACCCTCCAGACTTCACCTTCTCCTTCTCCTTCTTCTGCTTCTTCTGATTCACCCTCCAGACTTCACCTTCTCCTTCTCCTTCTTCTACTTCTTCTGCTTCACCCTCCAGACTACACCTTCTCCTTCTCCTTCTTCTACTTCTTCTGATTCACCCTCCAGACTTCACCTTCTCCTTCTCCTTCTTCTGCTTCTTCTGATTCACCCTCCAGACTTCACCTTCTCCTTCTCCTTATTGTGCTTCTTCTGATTCACCCTCCAGACTTCACCTCCTCCTTCTCCTTCTTCTGCTTCTTCTGATTCACCCTCCAGACTTCACCTTCTCCTTCTCCTTCTTCTGCTTCTTCTGATTCACCCTCCAGACTTCACCTTCTCCCTCTCCTTCTTCTACTTCTTCTGATTCACCCTCCAGACTTCACCTTCTCCTTCTCCTTCTTCTACTTCTTCTGATTCACCCTCCTGACTTCACCTTCTCCTTCTCCTTCTTCTGCTTCTTCTGATTCACCCTCCAGACTTCACCTTCTGCTTCTCCTTCTTCTGCTTCTTCTGATTCACCCTCCAGACTTCACCTTCTCCTTCTCCTTCTTCTGCTTCTTCTGATTCACCCTCCAGACTTCACCTTCTCCCTCTCCTTCTTCTACTTCTTCTGATTCACCCTCCAGACTTCACCTTCTCCTTCTCCTTCTTCTGCTTCTTCTGATTCACCCTCCAGACTTCACCTTCTGCTTCTCCTTCTTCTGCTTCTTCTGATTCACCCTCCAGACTTCACCTTCTCCTTCTCCTTCTTCTACTCCTTCTGATTCACCCTCCAGACTTCACCTTCTCCTTCTCCTTATTCTGCTTCTTCTGATTCACCCTCCAGACTTCACCTTCTCCTTTTCCTTCTTCTGCTTCTTCTGATTCACCCTGCAGACTTCACCTTCTCCTTCTCCTTCTTCTGCTTCTTGTGATTCACCCTCCAGACTTCACCTTCTCCTTCTCCTTCTTCTGCTTCTTCTGATTCACCCTCCAGACTTCACCTTCTCCTTCTCCTTCTTCTACTTCTTCTGATTCACCCTCCAGACTTCACCTTCTCCTTCTCCTTCTTCTGCTTCTTCTGATTCACCCTCCAGACTTCACCTTCTCCTTCTCCTTCTTCTACTTCTTCTGCTTCACCCTCCAGACTACACCTTCTCCTTCTCCTTCTTCTACTTCTTCTGATTCACCCTCCAGACTTCACCTTCTCCTTCTCCTTCTTCTGCTTCTTCTGATTCACCCTCCAGACTTCACCTTCTCCTTCTCCTTATTGTGCTTCTTCTGATTCACCCTCCAGACTTCACCTTCTCCTTCTCCTTCTTCTGCTTCTTCTGATTCACCCTCCAGACTTCACCTTCTCCTTCTCCTTCTTCTGCTTCTTCTGATTCACCCTCCAGACTTCACCTTCTCCCTCTCCTTCTTCTACTTCTTCTGATTCACCCTCCAGACTTCACCTTCTCCTTCTCCTTCTTCTGCTTCTTCTGATTCACCCTCCTGACTTCACCTTCTCCTTCTCCTTCTTCTACATCTTCTGATTCACCCTCCTGACTTCACCTTCTCCTTCTCCTTCTTCTACTTCTTCTGCTTCACCCTCCAGACTTCACCTTCTCCTTCTCCTTCTTCTACTTCTTCTGATTCACCCTCCAGACTTCACCTTCTCCTTCTCCTTGTTCTACTTCTTCTGATTCACCCTCCAGACTTCACCTTCTCCTTCTCCTTCTTCTACTTCTTCTGATTCACCCTCCAGACTTCACCTTCTCCTTCTCCTTCTTCTGCTTCTTCTGTTTCACCCTCCAGACTTCACCTTCTCCTTCTCCTTATTCTGCTTCTTCTGAATCACCCTCCAGACTTCACCTTCTCCTTCTTCTGCTTCTTCTGATTCACCCTCCAGACTTCACCTTCTCCTTCTCCTTCTTCTGCTTCTTCTGATTCACCCTCCAGACTTCACCTTCTCCTTCTCCTTCTTCTACTTCTTCTGATTCACCCTCCAGACTTCACCTTCTCCTTCTCCTTCGTCTACTTCTTCTGATTCACCCTCCAGACTTCACCTTCTCCTTCTCCTTCTTCTGCTTCTTCTGATTCACCGTCCAGACTTCACCTTCTCCTTCTCCTTCTTCTACTTCTTCTGATTCACCCTCCAGACTTCACCTTCTCCTTCTCTTTCTTCTGCTTCTTCTGATTCACCCTCCAGACTTCACCTTCTCCTTCTCCTTCTTCTGCTTCTTCTGATTCACCCTCCAGACTTCACCTTCTCCTTCTCCTTCTTCTGCTTCTTCTGATTCACCCTCCTCACTACACCTTCTCCTTCTCCTTCTTCTGCTTCTTCTGATTCACCCTCCTGACTTCACCTTCTCCTTCTCCTTCTTCTGCTTCTTCTGATTCACCCTCCAGACTTCACCTTCTCCTTCTCCTTCTTCTGCTTCTTCTGATTCACCCTCCAGACTTCACCTTCTCCTTCTCCTTCTTCTGCTTCTTCTGATTCACCCTCCAGACTTCATCTTCTCCTTCTCCTTCTTCTGCTTCTTCTGATTCACCCTCCAGACTTCACCTTCTCCTTCTCCTTCTTCTGCTTCTTCTGATTCACCCTCCAGACTTCACCTTCTCCTTCTCCTTCTTCTACTTCTTCTGATTCACCCTCCAGACTTCACCTTCTCCTTCTCCTTCTTATACTTCTTCAGATTCACCCTCCAGTCTTCACCTTCTCCTTCTCCTTCTTCTGTTTCTTCTGCTTCACCCTCCAGACTTCACCTTCTTCTTCTCTTTCTTCTGCTTCTTCTGATTCACCCTCCAGACTTCACCTTCTCCTTCTCCTTCTTCTGATTCTTCTGATTCACCCTCCAGACTTCACCTTCTCCTTCTCCTTCTTCTGCTTCTTCTGATTCACCCACCTGACTTCACCTTCTCCTTCTCCTTCTTCTACTTCTTCTGATTCACCCTCCTGACTTCACCTTCTCCTTCTCCTTCTTCTACTTCTTCTGCTTCACCCTCCAGACTTCACCTTCTCCTTCTCCTTCTTCTACTTCTTCTGATTCACCCTCCAGACTTCACCTTCTCCTTCTCCTTCTTCTGCTTCTTCTGATTCACCATCCAGACTTCACCTTCTCCTTCTCCTTATTCTGCTTCTTCTGATTCACCCTCCAGACTTCACCTTCTCCTTCTCCTTCTTCTGCTTCTTCTGATTCACCCTCCAGACTTCACCTTCTCCTTCTCCTTCTTCTGCTTCTTCTGATTCACCCTCCAGACTTCACCTTCTCCTTCTCCTTCTTCTACTCCTTCTGATTCACCCTCCAGACTTCACCTTCTCCTTCTTCTGCTTCTTCTGATTCACCCTCCAGACTTCACCTTCTCCTTCTCCTTATTCTGCTTCTTCTGATTCACCCTCCAGACTTCACCTTCTCCTTTTCCTTCTTCTGCTTCTTCTGATTCACCCTGCAGACTTCACCTTCTCCTTCTCCTTCTTCTGCTTCTTGTGATTCACCCTCCAGACTTCACCTTCTCCTTCTCCTTCTTCTGCTTCTTCTGATTCACCCTCCAGACTTCACCTTCTCCTTCTCCTTCTTCTACTTCTTCTGATTCACCCTCCAGACTTCACCTTCTCCTTCTCCTTCTTCTGCTTCTTCTGATTCACACTCCAGACTTCACCTTCTCCTTCTCCTTCTTCTACTTCTTCTGCTTCACCCTCCAGACTACACCTTCTCCTTCTCCTTCTTCTACTTCTTCTGATTCACCCTCCAGACTTCACCTTCTCCTTCTCCTTCTTCTGCTTCTTCTGATTCACCCTCCAGACTTCACCTTCTCCTTCTCCTTATTGTGCTTCTTCTGATTCACCCTCCAGACTTCACCTTCTCCTTCTCCTTCTTCTGCTTCTTCTGATTCACCCTCCAGACTTCACCTTCTCCTTCTCCTTCTTCTGCTTCTTCTGATTCACCCTCCAGACTTCACCTTCTCCCTCTCCTTCTTCTACTTCTTCTGATTCACCCTCCAGACTTCACCTTCTCCTTCTCCTTCTTCTACTTCTTCTGATTCACCCTCCTGACTTCACCTTCTCCTTCTCCTTCTTCTGCTTCTTCTGATTCACCCTCCAGACTTCACCTTCTGCTTCTCCTTCTTCTGCTTCTTCTGATTCACCCTCCAGACTTCACCTTCTCCTTCTCCTTCTTCTGCTTCTTCTGATTCACCCTCCAGACTTCACCTTCTCCCTCTCCTTCTTCTACTTCTTCTGATTCACCCTCCAGACTTCACCTTCTCCTTCTCCTTCTTCTGCTTCTTCTGATTCACCCTCCAGACTTCACCTTCTGCTTCTCCTTCTTCTGCTTCTTCTGATTCACCCTCCAGACTTCACCTTCTCCTTCTCCTTCTTCTACTCCTTCTGATTCACCCTCCAGACTTCACCTTCTCCTTCTCCTTCTTCTGCTTCTTCTGATTCACCCTCCAGACTTCACCTTCTCCTTCTCCTTATTCTGCTTCTTCTGATTCACCCTCCAGACTTCACCTTCTCCTTTTCCTTCTTCTGCTTCTTCTGATTCACCCTGCAGACTTCACCTTCTCCTTCTCCTTCTTCTGCTTCTTGTGATTCACCCTCCAGACTTTACCTTCTCCTTCTCCTTCTTCTGCTTCTTCTGATTCACCCTCCAGACTTCACCTTCTCCTTCTCCTTCTTCTACTTCTTCTGATTCACCCTCCAGACTTCACCTTATCCTTCTCCTTCTTCTGCTTCTTCTGATTCCCCCTCCAGACTTCACCTTCTCCTTCTCCTTCTTCTACTTCTTCTGCTTCACCCTCCAGACTACACCTTCTCCTTCTCCTTCTTCTACTTCTTCTGATTCACCCTCCAGACTTCACCTTCTCCTTCTCCTTCTTCTGCTTCTTCTGATTCACCCTCCAGACTTCACCTTCTCCTTCTCCTTATTGTGCTTCTTCTGATTCACCATCCAGACTTCACCTTCTCCTTCTCCTTCTTCTGCTTCTTCTGATTCACCCTCCAGACTTCACCTTCTCCTTCTCCTTCTTCTTCTTCTTCTGATTCACCCTCCAGACTTCACCTTCTCCCTCTCCTTCTTCTACTTCTTCTGATTCACCCTCCAGACTTCACCTTCTCCTTCTCCTTCTTCTGCTTCTTCTGATTCACCCTCCTGACTTCACCTTCTCCTTCTCCTTCTTCTACATCTTCTGATTCACCCTCCTGACTTCACCTTCTCCTTCTCCTTCTTCTACTTCTTCTGCTTCACCCTCCAGACTTCACCTTCTCCTTCTCCTTCTTCTACTTCTTCTGATTCACCCCTCCAGACTTCACCTTCTCCTTCTCCTTCTTCTACTTCTTCTGATTCACCCTGCAGACTTCACCTTCTCCTTCTCCTTCTTCTACTTCTTCTGATTCACCCTCCAGACTTCACCTTCTCCTTCTCCTTCTTCTGCTTCTTCTGTTTCACCCTCCAGACTTCACCTTCTCCTTCTCCTTATTCTGCTTCTTCTGAATCACCCTCCAGACTTCACCTTCTCCTTCTTCTGCTTCTTCTGATTCACCCTCCAGACTTCACCTTCTCCTTCTCCTTCTTCTGCTTCTTCTGATTCACCCTCCAGACTTCACCTTCTCCTTCTCCTTCTTCTACTTCTTCTGATTCACCCTCCAGACTTCACCTTCTCCTTCTCCTTCGTCTACTTCTTCTGATTCACCCTCCAGACTTCACCTTCTCCTTCTCCTTCTTCTGCTTCTTCTGATTCACCGTCCAGACTTCACCTTCTCCTTCTCCTTCTTCTACTTCTTCTGATTCACCCTCCAGACTTCACCTTCTCCTTCTCTTTCTTCTGCTTCTTCTGATTCACCCTCCAGACTTCACCTTCTCCTTCTCCTTCTTCTGCTTCTTCTGATTCACCCTCCAGACTTCACCTTCTCCTTCTCCTTCTTCTGCTTCTTCTGATTCACCCTCCTCACTACACCTTCTCCTTCTCCTTCTTCTGCTTCTTCTGATTCACCCTCCTGACTTCACCTTCTCCTTCTCCTTCTTCTGCTTCTTCTGATTCACCCTCCAGACTTCACCTTCTCCTTCTCCTTCTTCTGCTTCTTCTGATTCACCCTCCAGACTTCACCTTCTCCTTCTCCTTCTTCTGCTTCTTCTGATTCACCCTCCAGACTTCATCTTCTCCTTCTCCTTCTTCTGCTTCTTCTGATTCACCCTCCAGACTTCACCTTCTCCTTCTCCTTCTTCTGCTTCTTCTGATTCACCCTCCAGACTTCACCTTCTCCTTCTCCTTCTTCTACTTCTTCTGATTCACCCTCCAGACTTCACCTTCTCCTTCTCCTTCTTATACTTCTTCAGATTCACCCTCCAGTCTTCACCTTCTCCTTCTCCTTCTTCTGTTTCTTCTGCTTCACCCTCCAGACTTCACCTTCTTCTTCTCTTTCTTCTGCTTCTTCTGATTCACCCTCCAGACTTCACCTTCTCCTTCTCCTTCTTCTGATTCTTCTGATTCACCCTCCAGACTTCACCTTCTCCTTCTCCTTCTTCTGCTTCTTCTGATTCACCCACCTGACTTCACCTTCTCCTTCTCCTTCTTCTACTTCTTCTGATTCACCCTCCTGACTTCACCTTCTCCTTCTCCTTCTTCTACTTCTTCTGCTTCACCCTCCAGACTTCACCTTCTCCTTCTCCTTCTTCTACTTCTTCTGATTCACCCTCCAGACTTCACCTTCTCCTTCTCCTTCTTCTGCTTCTTCTGATTCACCATCCAGACTTCACCTTCTCCTTCTCCTTATTCTGCTTCTTCTGATTCACCCTCCAGACTTCACCTTCTCCTTCTCCTTCTTCTGCTTCTTCTGATTCACCCTCCAGACTTCACCTTCTCCTTCTCCTTCTTCTGCTTCTTCTGATTCACCCTCCAGACTTCACCTTCTGCTTCTCCTTCTTCTGCTTCTTCTGATTCACCCTCCAGACTTCACCTTCTCCTTCTCCTTCTTCTACTCCTTCTGATTCACCCTCCAGACTTCACCTTCTCCTTCTCCTTCTTCTGCTTCTTCTGATTCACCCTCCAGACTTCACCTTCTCCTTCTCCTTATTCTGCTTCTTCTGATTCACCCTCCAGACTTCACCTTCTCCTTTTCCTTCTTCTGCTTCTTCTGATTCAACCTGCAGACTTCACCTTCTCCTTCTCCTTCTTCTGCTTCTTGTGATTCACCCTCCAGACTTCACCTTCTCCTTCTCCTTCTTCTGCTTCTTCTGATTCACCCTCCAGACTTCACCTTCTCCTTCTCCTTCTTCTACTTCTTCTGATTCACCCTCCAGACTTCACCTTCTCCTTCTCCTTCTTCTGCTTCTTCTGATTCACACTCCAGACTTCACCTTCTCCTTCTCCTTCTTCTACTTCTTCTGCTTCACCCTCCAGACTACACCTTCTCCTTCTCCTTCTTCTACTTCTTCTGATTCACCCTCCAGACTTCACCTTCTCCTTCTCCTTCTTCTGCTTCTTCTGATTCACCCTCCAGACTTCACCTTCTCCTTCTCCTTATTGTGCTTCTTCTGATTCACCCTCCAGACTTCACCTTCTCCTTCTCCTTCTTCTGCTTCTTCTGATTCACCCTCCAGACTTCACCTTCTCCTTCTCCTTCTTCTGCTTCTTCTGATTCACCCTCCAGACTTCACCTTCTCCCTCTCCTTCTTCTACTTCTTCTGATTCACCCTCCAGACTTCACCTTCTCCTTCTCCTTCTTCTACTTCTTCTGATTCACCCTCCTGACTTCACCTTCTCCTTCTCCTTCTTCTGCTTCTTCTGATTCACCCTCCAGACTTCACCTTCTGCTTCTCCTTCTTCTGCTTCTTCTGATTCACCCTCCAGACTTCACCTTCTCCTTCTCCTTCTTCTGCTTCTTCTGATTCACCCTCCAGACTTCACCTTCTCCCTCTCCTTCTTCTACTTCTTCTGATTCACCCTCCAGACTTCACCTTCTCCTTCTCCTTCTTCTGCTTCTTCTGATTCACCCTCCAGACTTCACCTTCTGCTTCTCCTTCTTCTGCTTCTTCTGATTCACCCTCCAGACTTCACCTTCTCCTTCTCCTTCTTCTACTCCTTCTGATTCACCCTCCAGACTTCACCTTCTCCTTCTCCTTCTTCTGCTTCTTCTGATTCACCCTCCAGACTTCACCTTCTCCTTCTCCTTATTCTGCTTCTTCTGATTCACCCTCCAGACTTCATCTTCTCCTTTTCCTTCTTCTGCTTCTTCTGATTCACCCTGCAGACTTCACCTTCTCCTTCTCCTTCTTCTGCTTCTTGTGATTCACCCTCCAGACTTCACCTTCTCCTTCTCCTTCTTCTGCTTCTTCTGATTCACCCTCCAGACTTCACCTTCTCCTTCTCCTTCTTCTACTTCTTCTGATTCACCCTCCAGACTTCACCTTCTCCTTCTCCTTCTTCTGCTTCTTCTGATTCACCCTCCAGACTTCACCTTCTCCTTCTCCTTCTTCTACTTCTTCTGCTTCACCCTCCAGACTACACCTTCTCCTTCTCCTTCTTCTACTTCTTCTGATTCACCCTCCAGACTTCACCTTCTCCTTCTCCTTCTTCTGCTTCTTCTGATTCACCCTCCAGACTTCACCTTCTCCTTCTCCTTATTGTGCTTCTTCTGATTCACCCTCCAGACTTCACCTTCTCCTTCTCCTTCTTCTGCTTCTTCTGATTCACCCTCCAGACTTCACCTTCTCCTTCTCCTTCTTCTGCTTCTTCTGATTCACCCTCCAGACTTCACCTTCTCCCTCTCCTTCTTCTACTTCTTCTGATTCACCCTCCAGACTTCACCTTCTCCTTCTCCTTCTTCTGCTTCTTCTGATTCACCCTCCTGACTTCACCTTCTCCTTCTCCTTCTTCTACATCTTCTGATTCACCCTCCTGACTTCACCTTCTCCTTCTCCTTCTTCTACTTCTTCTGCTTCACCCTCCAGACTTCACCTTCTCCTTCTCCTTCTTCTACTTCTTCTGATTCACCCTCCAGACTTCACCTTCTCCTTCTCCTTCTTCTACTTCTTCTGATTCACCCTCCAGACTTCACCTTCTCCTTCTCCTTCTTCTACTTCTTCTGATTCACCCTCCAGACTTCACCTTCTCCTTCTCCTTCTTCTGCTTCTTCTGTTTCACCCTCCAGACTTCACCTTCTCCTTCTCCTTATTCTGCTTCTTCTGAATCACCCTCCAGACTTCACCTTCTCCTTCTTCTGCTTCTTCTGATTCACCCTCCAGACTTCACCTTCTCCTTCTCCTTCTTCTGCTTCTTCTGATTCACCCTCCAGACTTCACCTTCTCCTTCTCCTTCTTCTACTTCTTCTGATTCACCCTCCAGACTTCACCTTCTCCTTCTCCTTCGTCTACTTCTTCTGATTCACCCTCCAGACTTCACCTTCTCCTTCTCCTTCTTCTGCTTCTTCTGATTCACCGTCCAGACTTCACCTTCTCCTTCTCCTTCTTCTACTTCTTCTGATTCACCCTCCAGACTTCACCTTCTCCTTCTCTTTCTTCTGCTTCTTCTGATTCACCCTCCAGACTTCACCTTCTCCTTCTCCTTCTTCTGATTCTTCTGCTTCACCCTCCAGACTTCACCTTCTCCTTCTCCTTCTTCTGCTTCGTCTGCTTCACTCTCCTGACTTCACCTTCTCCTTCACCTTCTTCTACTTCTTCTGATTCACCCTCCAGACTTCACCTTCTCCTTCTCCTTCTTCTGCTTCTTCTGCTTCACCCTCCAGACTTCATCTTCTCCTTCTCCTTCTTCTGCTTCTTCTGCTTCACCCTCCTGACTTCACCTTCTCCTTCTCCTTCTTCTACTTCTTCTGCTTCACCCCCCTGACTTCACCTGCTCCTTCTCCTTCTTCTGCTTCTTCTGATTCACCCTCCTAACTTTACCTTCTCCTTCTCCTTCTTCTGCTTCTTCTGATTCACCCTCCTGACTTCACCTTCTCCTTCTCCTTCTTCTGCTTCTTCTAATTCACCCTCCAGACTTCACCTTCTCCTTGTCCTTCTTCTGCTTCTTCTGATTCACCCTCCAGACTTCACCTTCTCCTTCTCCTTCTTCTGCTTCTTCTGATTGACCCTCCAGACCTCACCTTCTCCTTCTCCCTCTTCTACTTCTTCTGATTCACCCTCCAGACTTCATCTTCTCCTTCTCCTTCTCCTGCTTCTTCTGATTCACCCTCCAGACTTCACCTTCTCCTTCTCCTTCTTCTGCTTCTTCTGATTCACCCTCCAGACTTCACCTTCTCCTTCTCCTTCTTCTAATTCTTCTGATTCACCCTCCTGACTTCACCTTCTCCTTCTCCTTCTTCTGCTTCTTCTGCTTCACCCTCCAGACTTCACCTTCTCCTGCTCCTTCTTCTGCTTCTTCTGCTTCACCCTCCAGACTTCACCTTCTCCTTCTCCTTCTTCTGCTTCTTCTGCTTCACCCTCCTGACTTCACCTTCTCCTTCTCCTTCTTCTACTTCTTCTGATTCACCCTCCAGACTCCACCTTCTCCTTCTCCTTCTTCTGCTTCTTCTGCTTCACCCTCCAGACTTCACCTTCTCCTTCTCCTTCTTCTGCTTCTTCTGCTTCGCCCTCCAGACTTCACCTTCTCCTTCTCCATCTTCTGCTTCTTCTGCTTCACTCTCCTGACTTCAGCTTCTCCTTCTCCTTCTTCTGCTTCTTCTGATTCACCCTCCAGACTTCACCTTCTCCTTCTCCTTCTTCTGCTTCTTCTGCTTCACCCTCCAGACTTCAGCTTCTCCTTCTCCTTCTTCTGCTTCTTCTGCTGCGCCCTCCAGACTACACCTTCTCCTTCTCCTTCTTCTGCTTCTTCTGCTTCACCGTCCTGACTTCACCTTCTCCTTCTCCTTCTTCTACTTCTTCTGCTTCACCCCCCTGACTTCACCTGCTCCTTCTCCTTCTTCTGCTTCTTCTGATTCACCCTCCCAACTACACCTTCTCCTTCTCCTTCTTCTGCTTCTTCTGATTCACCCTCCTGACTTCACCTTCTCCTTCTCCTTCTTCTGCTTCTTCTGATTCACCCTCCAGACTTCACCTTCTCCTTCTCCTTCTTCTGCTTCTTCTGATTCACCCTCCAGACTTCATCTTCTCCTTCTCTTTCTTCTGCTTCTTCTGATTCACCCTCCAGACTTCACCTTCTCCTTCTCCTTCTTCTGCTTCTTCTGATTCACCCTCCAGACTTCACCTTCTCCTTCTCCTTCTTCTACTTCTTCTGATTCACCCTCCAGACTTCACCTTCTCCTTCTCCTTCTTATACTTCTTCAGATTCACCCTCCAGTCTTCACCTTCTCCTTCTCCTTCTTCTGTTTCTTCTGCTTCACCCTCCAGACTTCACCTTCTTCTTCTCTTTCTTCTGCTTCTTCTGATTCACCCTTCAGACTTCACCTTCTCCTTCTCCTTCTTCTGATTCTTCTGATTCACCCTCCAGACTTCACCTTCTCCTTCTCCTTCTTCTGCTTCTTCTGATTCACCCTCCTGACTTCACCTTCTCCTTCTCCTTCTTCTACTTCTTCTGATTCACCCTCCTGACTTCACCTTCTCCTTCTCCTTCTTCTACTTCTTCTGCTTCACCCTCCAGACTTCACCTTCTCCTTCTCCTACTTCTACTTCTTCTGATTCACCCTCCAGACTTCACCTTCTCCTTCTCCTTCTTCTGCTTCTTCTGATTCACCCTCCAGACTTCACCTTCTCCTTCTCCTTCTTCTGCTTCTTCTGATTCACCCTCCAGACTTCACCTTCTCCTTCTCCTTCTTCTAATTCTTCTGATTCACCCTCCTGACTTCACCTTCTCCTTCTCCTTCTTCTGCTTCTTCTGCTTCACCCTCCAGACTTCACCTTCTCCTGCTCCTTCTTCTGCTTCTTCTGCTTCACCCTCCAGACTTCACCTTCTCCTTCTCCTTCTTCTGCTTCTTCTGCTTCACCCTCCTGACTTCACCTTCTCCTTCTCCTTCTTCTACTTCTTCTGATTCACCCTCCAGACTCCACCTTCTCCTTCTCCTTCTTCTGCTTCTTCTGCTTCACCCTCCAGACTTCACCTTCTCCTTCTCCTTCTTCTGCTTCTTCTGCTTCGCCCTCCAGACTTCACCTTCTCCTTCTCCATCTTCTGCTTCTTCTGCTTCACTCTCCTGACTTCAGCTTCTCCTTCTCCTTCTTCTGCTTCTTCTGATTCACCCTCCAGACTTCACCTTCTCCTTCTCCTTCTTCTGCTTCTTCTGCTTCACCCTCCAGACTTCAGCTTCTCCTTCTCCTTCTTCTGCTTCTTCTGCTGCGCCCTCCAGACTACACCTTCTCCTTCTCCTTCTTCTGCTTCTTCTGCTTCACCGTCCTGACTTCACCTTCTCCTTCTCCTTCTTCTACTTCTTCTGCTTCACCCCCCTGACTTCACCTGCTCCTTCTCCTTCTTCTGCTTCTTCTGATTCACCCTCCCAACTACACCTTCTCCTTCTCCTTCTTCTGCTTCTTCTGATTCACCCTCCTGACTTCACCTTCTCCTTCTCCTTCTTCTGCTTCTTCTGATTCACCCTCCAGACTTCACCTTCTCCTTCTCCTTCTTCTGCTTCTTCTGATTCACCCTCCAGACTTCATCTTCTCCTTCTCTTTCTTCTGCTTCTTCTGATTCACCCTCCAGACTTCACCATCTCCTTCTCCTTCTTCTGCTTCTTCTGATTCACCCTCCAGACTTCACCTTCTCCTTCTCCTTCTTCTACTTCTTCTGATTCACCCTCCAGACTTCACCTTCTCCTTCTCCTTCTTATACTTCTTCAGATTCACCCTCCAGTCTTCACCTTCTCCTTCTCCTTCTTCTGTTTCTTCTGCTTCACCCTCCAGACTTCACCTTCTTCTTCTCTTTCTTCTGCTTCTTCTGATTCACCCTTCAGACTTCACCTTCTCCTTCTCCTTCTTCTGATTCTTCTGATTCACCCTCCAGACTTCACCTTCTCCTTCTCCTTCTTCTGCTTCTTCTGATTCACCCTCCTGACTTCACCTTCTCCTTCTCCTTCTTCTACTTCTTCTGATTCACCCTCCTGACTTCACCTCTCCTTCTCCTTCTTCTACTTCTTCTGCTTCACCCTCCAGACTTCACCTTCTCCTTCTCCTACTTCTACTTCTTCTGATTCACCCTCCAGACTTCACCTTCTCCTTCTCCTTCTTCTGCTTCTTCTGATTCACCCTCCAGACTTCACCTTCTCCTTCTCCTTCTTCTGCTTCTTCTGATTCACCTCCTCCCTACCCCCTCCCCCTTCCACCTCTCCTATCTCCTTCTTCACTAACCCCCCCCCTCCTCCAGACTTCACCTTCTCCTTCTCCTTATTCTGCTTCTTCTGATTCACCCTCCAGACTTCACCTTCTCCTTCTCCTTCTTCTGCTTCTTCTGATTCACCCTGCAGACTTCACCTTCTCCTTCTCCTTCTTCTGCTTCTTCTGATTCACCCTCCAGACTTCACCTTCTCCTTCTCCTTCTTCTGCTTCTTCTGATTCACCCTCCAGACTTCACCTTCTCCTTCTCCTTCTTCTACTTCTTCTGATTCACCCTCCAGACTTCACCTTCTCCTTCTCCTTCTTCTGCTTCTTCTGATTCACCCTCCTGACTTCACCTTCTCCTTCTCCTTCTTCTACTTCTTCTGCTTCACCCTCCAGACTACACCTTCTCCTTCTCCTTCTTCTACTTCTTCTGATTCACCCTCCAGACTTCACCTTCTCCTTCTCCTTATTCTGCTTCTTCTGATTCACCCTCCAGACTTCACCTTCTCCTTCTCCTTCTTCTGCTTCTTCTGATTCACCCTCCAGACTTCACCTTCTCCTTCTCCTTCTTCTGCTTCTTCTGATTCACCCTCCAGACTTCACCTTCTCCTTCTCCTTCTTCTACTTCTTCTGATTCACCCTCCAGACTTCACCTTCTCCTTCTCCTTCTTCTGCTTCTTCTGATTCACCCTCCTGACTTCACCTTCTCCTTCTCCTTCTTCTACATCTTCTGATTCACCCTCCTGACTTCACCTTCTCCTTCTCCTTCTTCTACTTCTTCTGCTTCACCCTCCAGACTTCACCTTCTCCTTCTCCTTCTTCTACTTCTTCTGATTCACCCTCCAGACTTCACCTTCTCCTTCTCCTTATTCTGCTTCTTCTGAATCACCCTCCAGACTTCACCTTCTCCTTCTCCTTCTTCTGCTTCTTCTGATTCACCCTCCAGACTTCACCTTCTCCTTCTCCTTCTTCTGCTTCTTCTGATTCACCCTCCAGACTTCACCTTCTCCTTCTCCTTCTTCTACTTCTTCTGATTCACCCTCCAGACTTCACCTTCTCCATCTCCTTCTTCTGCTTCTTCTGATTCACCCTCCAGACTTCACCTTCTCCTTCTCCTTCGTCTACTTCTTCTGATTCACCCTCCAGACTTCACCTTCTCCTTCTCCTTCTTCTGCTTCTTCTGATTCACCCTCCAGACTTCACCTTCTCCTTCTCCTTCTTCTACTTCTTCTGATTCACCCTCCAGACTTCACCTTCTCCTTCTCTTTCTTCTGCTTCTTTTGATTCACCCTCCAGACTTCACCTTCTCCTTCTCCTTCTTCTGATTCTTCTGATTCACCCTCCAGACTTCACCTTCTCCTTCTCCTTCTTCTGCTTCTTCTGATTCACCCTCCTGACTTCACCTTCTCCTTCTCCTTCTTCTACATCTTCTGATTCACCCTCCTGACTTCACCTTCTCCTTCTCCTTCTTCTACTTCTTCTGCTTCACCCTCCAGACTTCAGCTTCTCCTTCTCCTTCTTCTACTTCTTCTGATTCACCCTCCAGACTTCACCTTCTCCTTCTCCTTCTTCTACTTCTTCTGATTCACCCTCCAGACTTCACCTTCTCCTTCTCCTTCTTCTACTTCTTCTGATTCACCCTCCAGACTTCACCTTCTCCTTCTCCTTCTTCTGCTTCTTCTGATTCACCCTCCAGACTTCACCTTCTCCTTCTCCTTATTCTGCTTCTTCTGAATCACCCTCCAGACTTCACCTTCTCCTTCTCCTTCTTCTGCTTCTTCTGATTCACCCTCCAGACTTCACCTTCTCCTTCTCCTTCTTCTGCTTCTTCTGATTCACCCTCCAGACTTCACCTTCTCCTTCTCCTTCTTCTACTTCTTCTGATTCACCCTCCAGACTTCACCTTCTCCATCTCCTTCTTCTGCTTCTTCTGATTCACCCTCCAGACTTCACCTTCTCCTTCTCCTTCGTCTACTTCTTCTGATTCACCCTCCAGACTACACCTTCTCCTTCTCCTTCTTCTACTTCTTCTGATTCACCCTCCAGACTTCACCTTCTCCTTCTCCTTCTTCTGTTTCTTCCGATTCACCCTCCAGACTTCACCTTCTCCTTCTCCTTCTTCTACTACTTCTGATTCACCCTCCAGACTTCACCTTCTCCTTCTCCTTCTTCTACTTCTTCTGATTCAACCTCCAGACTTCATCTTCTCCTTCTCCTTCTTCTGCTTCTTCTGATTCACCCTCCAGACATCACCTTCTCCTTCTCCTTCTTCTGCTTCTTCTGATTCACCCTCCAGACTTCACCTTCTCCTTCTCCTTCTTCTACTTCTTCTGATTCACCCGCCAGACTTCACCTTCTCCTTCTCCTTCTTCTACTTCTTCTGATTCACCCTCCAGTCTTCACCTTCTCCTTCTCCTTCTTCTGTTTCTTCTGCTTCACCCTCCAGACTTCACCTTCTCCTTCTCTTTCTTCTGCTTCTTCTGACTCACCCTCCAGACTTCACCTTCTCCTTCTCCTTCTTCTGATTCTTCTGATTCACCCTCCAGACTTCACCTTCTCCTTCTCCTTCTTTTGCTTCTTCTGATTCACCCTCCTGACTTCACCTTCTCCTTCTCCTTCTTCTACTTCTTCTGATTCACCCACCTGACTTCACCTTCTCCTTCTCCTTCTTCTACTTCTTCTGCTTCACCCTCCAGACTTCACCTTCTCCTTCTCCTTCTTCTACTTCTTCTGATTCACCCTCCAGACTTCACCTTCTCCTTCTCCTTCTTCTGCTTCTTCTGATTCACCCTCCACTCCTTCTCCTTCGTCTACTTCTTCTGATTCACCCTCCAGACTTCACCTTCTCCTTCTCCTTCTTCTGCTTCTTCTGATTCACCCTCCAGACTTCACCTTCTCCTTCTCCTTCTTCTACTTCTTCTGATTCACCCTCCAGACTTCACCTTCACCTTCTCTTTCTTCTGCTTCTTCTGATTCACCCTCCAGACTTCACCTTCTCCTTCTCCTTCTTCTGATTCTTCTGATTCACCCTCCAGACTTCACCTTCTCCTTCTCCTTCTTCTGCTTCTTCTGATTCACCCTCCTGACTTAACCTTCTCCTTCTCCTTCTTCTACATCTTCTGATTCACCCTCCTGACTTCACCTTCTCCTTCTCCTTCTTCTACTTCTTCTGCTTCACCCTCCAGACTTCAGCTTATCCTTCTCCTTCTTCTACTTCTTCTGATTCACCCTCCAGACTTCACCTTCTCCTTCTCCTTCTTCTACTTCTTCTGATTCACCCTCCAGACTTCACCTTCTCCTTCTCCTTCTTCTACTTCTTCTGATTCACCCTCCAGACTTCACCTTCTCCTTCTCCTTCTTCTGCTTCTTCTGATTCACCCTCCAGACTTCACCTTCTCCTTCTCCTTATTCTGCTTCTTCTGAATCACCCTCCAGACTTCACCTTCTCCTTCTCCTTCTTCTGCTTCTTCTGATTCACCCTCCAGACTTCACCTTCTCCTTCTCCTTCTTCTGCTTCTTCTGATTCACCCTCCAGACTTCACCTTCTCCTTCTCCTTCTTCTACTTCTTCTGATTCACCCTCCAGACTTCACCTTCTCCATCTCCTTCTTCTGCTTCTTCTGATTCACCCTTCAGACTTCACCTTCTCCTTCTCCTTCGTCTACTTCTTCTGATTCACCCTCCAGACTACACCTTCTCCTTCTCCTTCTTCTACTTCTTCTGATTCACCCTCCAGACTTCACCTTCTCCTTCTCCTTCTTCTGTTTCTTCTGATGCACCCTCCAGACTTCACCTTCTCCTTCTCCTTCTTCTACTTCTTCTGATTCACCCTCCAGACTTCACCTTCTCCTTCTCCTTATTCTGCTTCTTCTGAATCACCCTCCAGACTTCACCTTCTCCTTCTCCTTCTTCTGCTTCTTCTGATTCACCCTCCAGACTTCAACTTCTCCTTCTCCTTCTTCTGCTTCTTCTGATTCACCCTCCAGACTTCACCTTCTCCTTCTTCTACTTCTTCTGATTCACCCTCCAGACTTCACCTTCTCCATCTCCTTCTTCTGCTTCTTCTGATTCACCCTCCAGACTTCACCTTCTCCTTCTCCTTCGTCTACTTCTTCTGATTCACCCTCCAGACTACACCTTCTCCTTCTCCTTCTTCTACTTCTTCTGATTCACCCTCCAGACTTCACCTTCTCCTTCTCCTTCTGTTTCTTCTGATTCACCCTCCAGACTTCACCTTCTCCTTCTCCTTATTCTACTACTTCTGATTCACCCTCCAGACTTCACCTTCTCCTTCTCCTTCTTCTACTTCTTCTGATTCAACCTCCAGACTTCATCTTCTCCTTCTCCTTCTTCTGCTTCTTCTGATTCACCCTCCAGACTTCACCTTCTCCTTCTCCTTCTTCTGCTTCTTCTGATTCACCCTCCAGACTTCACCTTCTCCTTCTCCTTCTTCTACTTCTTCTGATTCACCCTCCAGACTTCACCTTCTCCTTCTCCTTCTTCTACTTCTTCTGATTCACCCTCCAGTCTTCACCTTCTCCTTCTCCTTCTTCTGTTTCTTCTGCTTCACCCTCCAGACTTCACCTTCTCCTTCTCTTTCTTCTGCTTCTTCTGATTCACCCTCCAGACTTCACCTTCTCCTTCTCCTTCTTCTGATTCTTCTGATTCACCCTCCAGACTTCACCTTCTCCTTCTCCTTCTTCTGCTTCTTCTGATTCACCCTCCTGACTTCACCTTCTCCTTCTCCTTCTTCTACTTCTTCTGATTCACCCACCTGACTTCACCTTCTCCTTCTCCTTCTTCTACTTCTTCTGCTTCACCCTCCAGACTTCACCTTCTCCTTCTCCTTCTTCTTCTTCTTCTGATTCACCATCCAGACTTCACCTTCTCCTTCTCCTTCTTCTGCTTCTTCTGATTCACCCTCCAGACTTCACCTTCTCCATCTCCTTCTTCTGCTTCTTCTGATTCACCCTCCAGACTTCACCTTCTCCTTCTCCTTCGTCTACTTCTTCTGATTCACCCTCCAGACTTCACCTTCTCCTTCTCCTTCTTCTGCTTCTTCTGTTTCACCCTCCAGACTTCACCTTCTCCTTCTCCTTCTTCTACTTCTTCTGATTCACCCTCCAGACTTCACCTTCTCCTTCTCTTTCTTCTGCTTCTTCTGATTCACCCTCCAGACTTCACCTTCTCCTTCTCCTTCTTCTGATTCTTCTGATTCACCCTCCAGACTTCACCTTCTCCTTCTCCTTCTTCTGCTTCTTCTGATTCACCCTCCTGACTTCACCTTCTCCTTCTCCTTCTTCTACATCTTCTGATTCACCCTCCTGACTTCACCTTCTCCTTCTCCTTCTTCTACTTCTTCTGCTTCACCCTCCAGACTTCAGCTTCTCCTTCTCCTTCTTCTACTTCTTCTGATTCACCCTCCAGACTTCACCTTCTCCTTCTCCTTCTTCTACTTCTTCTGATTCACCCTCCAGACTTCACCTTCTCCTTCTCCTTCTTCTACTTCTTCTGATTCACCCTCCAGACTTCACCTTCTCCTTCTCCTTCTTCTGCTTCTTCTGATTCACCCTCCAGACTTCACCTTCTCCTTCTCCTTATTCTGCTTCTTCTGAATCACCCTCCAGACTTCACCTTCTCCTTCTCCTTCTTCTGCTTCTTCTGATTCACCCTCCAGACTTCACCTTCTCCTTCTCCTTCTTCTGCTTCTTCTGATTCACCCTCCAGACTTCACCTTCTCCTTCTCCTTCTTCTACTTCTTCTGATTCACCCTTCAGACTTCACCTTCTCCATCTCCTTCTTCTGCTTCTTCTGATTCACCCTCCAGACTTCACCTTCTCCTTCTCCTTCGTCTACTTCTTCTGATTCACCCTCCAGACTACACCTTCTCCTTCTCCTTCTTCTACTTCTTCTGATTCTCCCTCCAGACTTCACCTTCTCCTTCTCCTTCTTCTGTTTCTTCTGATTCACCCTCCAGACTTCACCTTCTCCTTCTCCTTCTTCTACTACTTCTGATTCACCCTCCAGACTTCACCTTCTCCTTCTCCTTCTTCTACTTCTTCTGATTCACCCTCCAGACTTCATCTTCTCCTTCTCCTTCTTCTGCTTCTTCTGATTCACCCTCCAGACTTCACCTTCTCCTTCTCCTTCTTCTGCTTCTTCTGATTCACCCTCCAGACTTCACCTTCTCCTTCTCCTTCTTCTACTTCTTCTGATTCACCCTCCAGACTTCACCTTCTCCTTCTCCTTCTTCTACTTCTTCTGATTCACCCTCCAGTCTTCACCTTCTCCTTCTCCTTCTTCTGTTTCTTCTGCTTCACCCTCCAGACTTCACCTTCTCCTTCTCTTTCTTCTGCTTCTTCTGATTCACCCTCCAGACTTCACCTTCTCCTTCTCCTTCTTCTGATTCTTCTGATTCACCCTCCAGACTTCACCTTCTCCTTCTCCTTCTTCTGCTTCTTCTGATTCACCCTCCTGACTTCACCTTCTCCTTCTCCTTCTTCTACTTCTTCTGATTCACCCACCTGACTTCACCTTCTCCTTCTCCTTCTTCTACTTCTTCTGCTTCACCCTCCAGACTTCACCTTCTCCTTCTCCTTCTTCTACTTCTTCTGATTCACCCTCCAGACTTCACCTTCTCCTTCTCCTTCTTCTGCTTCTTCTGATTCACCCTCCAGACTTCACCTTCTCCTTCTCCGTATTCTGCTTCTTCTGATTCACCCTCCAGACTTCACCTTCTCCTTCTCCTTATTCTGCTTCTTCTGATTCACCCTCCAGACTTTACCTTCTCCTTCTCCTTCCTCTGCTTCTTCTGATTCACCCTCCAGACTTCACCTTCTCCTTGTCCTTCTTCTGATTCTTCTGATTCACCCTCCAGACTTCACCTTCTCCTTCTCCATCTTCTGCTTCTTCCGATTCACCCTCCTGACTTCACCTTCTCCTTCTCCTTCTTCTACTTCGTCTGATTCACCCTCCTGACTTCACCTTCTCCTTCTCCATCTTCTAATTCTTCTGCTTCACCCTCCAGACTTCAACTTCTCCTTCTCCTTCTTCTACTTCTTCTGATTCACCCTCCAGACTTCACCTTCTCCTTCTCCTTCTTCTGCTTCTTCTGATTCACCCTCCAGACTTCACCTTCTCCTTCTCCTTATTCTGCTTCTTCTGATTCACCCTCCAGACTTCACCTTCTCCTTCTCCTTCTTCTGCTTCTTCTGATTCACCCTGCAGACTTCACCTTCTCCTTCTCCTTCTTCTGCTTCTTCTGATTCACCCTCCAGACTTCACCTTCTCATTCTCCTTCTTCTGCTTCTTCTGATTCACCCTCCAGACTTCACCTTCTCCTTCTCCTTCTTCTACTTCTTCTGAATCACCCTCCAGACTTCACCTTCTCCTTCTCTTTCTTCTGCTTCTTCTGATTCACCCTCCAGACTTCACCTTCTCCTTCTCCTTCTGATTCTTCTGATTCACCCTCCAGACTTCACCTTCTCCTTCTCCTTCTTCTGCTTCTTCTGATTCACCCTCCTGACTTCACCTTCTCCTTCTCCTTCTTCTACTTCTTCTGATTCACCCTCCTGACTTCACCTTCTCCTTCTCCTTCTTCTACTTCTTCTGCTTCACCCTCCAGACTTCACCTTCTCCTTCTCCTTCTTCTACTTCTTCTGATTCACCCTCCAGACTTGACCTTCTCCTTTTCCTTCTTCTACTTCTTCTGATTCACCCTCCAGACTTCACCTTCTCCTTCTCCTTCTTCTGCTTCTTCTGCTTCACCGTCCTGACTTCACCTTCTCCTTCTCCTTCTTCTACTTCTTCTGCTTCATCCCCCTGACATCACCTGCTCCTTCTCCTTCTTCTGCTTCTTCTGATTCACCCTCCTAACTTCACCTTCTCCTTCTCCTTCTTCTGCTTCTTCTGATTCACCCTCCTGACTTCACCTTCTCCTTCTTCTGCTTCTTCTGATTCACCCTCCAGACTTCACCTTCTCCTTCTCCTTCTTCTGCTTCTTCTGATTCACCCTCCAGACTTCACCTTCTCCTTCTCCTTCTTCTGCTTCTTCTGATTCACCCTCCAGACTACACCTTCTCCTTCTCCTTCTTCTACTTCTTCTGATTCAACCTCCAGACTTCACCTTCTCCTTCTCCTTCTTCTACTTCTTCTGATTCACCCTCCAGACTTCACCTTCTCCTTCTCCTTCTTCTACTTCTTCTGATTCACCCTCCAGACTTCACCTTCTCCTTCTCCTTCTTCTGCTTCTTCTGATTCACCCTCCAGACTTCACCTTCTCCTTCTCCTTATTCTGCTTCTTCTGAATCACCCTCCAGACTTCACCTTCTCCTTCTCCTTCTTCTGCTTCTTCTGATTCACCCTCCAGACTTCAGCTTCTCCTTCTCCTTCTTCTGCTTCTTCTGATTCACCCTCCAGACTTCACCTTCTCCTTCTCCTTCTTCTACTTCTTCTGATTCACCCTCCAGACTTCACCTTCTCCATCTCCTTCTTCTGCTTCTTCTGATTCACCCTCCAGACTTCACCTTCTCCTTCTCCTTCGTCTACTTCTTCTGATTCACCCTCCAGACTACACGTTCTCCTTCTCCTTCTTCTACTTCTTCTGATTCACACTCCAGACTTCACCTTCTCCTTCTCCTTCTTCTGTTTCTTCTGATTCACCCTCCAGACTTCACCTTCTCCTTCTCCTTCTTCTACTACTTCTGATTCACCCTCCAGACTTCACCTTCTCCTTCTCCTTCTTCTACTTCTTCTGATTCACCCTCCAGTCTTCATCTTCTCCTTCTCCTTCTTCTGCTTCTTCTGATTCACCCTCCAGACTTCACCTTCTCCTTCTCCTTCTTCGGCTTCTTCTGATTCACCCTCCAGACTTCACCTTCTCCTTCTCCTTCTTCTACTTCTTCTGATTCACCCTCCAGACTTCACCTTCTCCTTCTCCTTCTTCTACTTCTTCTGATTCACCCTCCAGTCTTCACCTTCTCCTTCTCCTTCTTCTGTTTCTTCTGCTTCACCCTCCAGACTTCACCTACTCCTTCTCTTTCTTCTGCTTCTTCTGATTCACCCTCCAGACTTCACCTTCTCCTTCTCCTTCTTCTGATTCTTCTGATTCACCCTCCAGACTTCACCTTCTCCTTCTCCTTCTTCTGCTTCTTCTGATTCACCCTCCTGACTTCACCTTCTCCTTCTCCTTCTTCTACTTCTTCTGATTCACCCACCTGACTTCACCTTCTCCTTCTCCTTCTTCTACTTCTTCTGCTTCACCCTCCAGACTTCACCTTCTCCTTCTCCTTCTTCTACTTCTTCTGACTCACCCTCCAGACTTCACCTTCTCCTTCTCCTTCTTCTGCTTCTTCTGATTCACCCTCCAGACTTCACCTTCTCCTTCTCCTTATTCTGCTTCTTCTGATTCACCCTCCAGACTTCACCTTCTCCTTCTCCTTATTCTGCTTCTTCTGATTCACCCTCCAGACTTTACCTTCTCCTTCTCCTTCCTCTGCTTCTTCTGATTCACCCTCCAGACTTCACCTTCTCCTTCTCCTTCTTCTGATTCTTCTGATTCACCCTCCAGACTTCACCTTCTCCTTCTCCATCTTCTGCTTCTTCCGATTCACCCTCCTGACTTCACCTTCTCCTTCTCCTTCTTCTACTTCTTCTGATTCACACTCCAGACTTCACCTTCTCCTTCTCCTTCTTCTGTTTCTTCTGATTCACCCTCCAGACTTCACCTTCTCCTTCTCCTTCTTCTACTACTTCTGATTCACCCTCCAGACTTCACCTTCTCCTTCTCCTTCTTCTACTTCTTCTGATTCACCCTCCAGTCTTCATCTTCTCCTTCTCCTTCTTCTGCTTCTTCTGATTCACCCTCCAGACTTCACCTTCTCCTTCTCCTTCTTCTGCTTCTTCTGATTCACCCTCCAGACTTCACCTTCTCCTTCTCCTTCTTCTACTTCTTCTGATTCACCCTCCAGACTTCACCTTCTCCTTCTCCTTCTTCTACTTCTTCTGATTCACCCTCCAGTCTTCACCTTCTCCTTCTCCTTCTTCTGTTTCTTCTGCTTCACCCTCCAGACTTCACCTACTCCTTCTCTTTCTTCTGCTTCTTCTGATTCACCCTCCAGACTTCACCTTCTCCTTCTCCTTCTTCTGATTCTTCTGATTCACCCTCCAGACTTCACCTTCTCCTTCTCCTTCTTCTGCTTCTTCTGATTCACCCTCCTGACTTCACCTTCTCCTTCTCCTTCTTCTACTTCTTCTGATTCACCCACCTGACTTCACCTTCTCCTTCTCCTTCTTCTACTTCTTCTGCTTCACCCTCCAGACTTCACCTTCTCCTTCTCCTTCTTCTACTTCTTCTGACTCACCCTCCAGACTTCACCTTCTCCTTCTCCTTCTTCTGCTTCTTCTGATTCACCCTCCAGACTTCACCTTCTCCTTCTCCTTATTCTGCTTCTTCTGATTCACCCTCCAGACTTCACCTTCTCCTTCTCCTTATTCTGCTTCTTCTGATTCACCCTCCAGACTTTACCTTCTCCTTCTCCTTCCTCTGCTTCTTCTGATTCACCCTCCAGACTTCACCTTCTCCTTCTCCTTCTTCTGATTCTTCTGATTCACCCTCCAGACTTCACCTTCTCCTTCTCCATCTTCTGCTTCTTCCGATTCACCCTCCTGACTTCACCTTCTCCTTCTCCTTCTTCTACTTCTTCTGATTCACCCTCCTGACTTCACCTTCTCCTTCTCCATCTTCTAATTCTTCTGCTTCACCCTCCAGACTTCAACTTCTCCTTCTCCTTCTTCTACTTCTTCTGATTCACCCTCCAGACTTCACCTTCTCCTTCTCCTTCTTCTGCTTCTTCTGATTCACCCTCCAGACTTCACCTTCTCCTTCTCTTTCTTCTGCTTCTTCTGATTCACCCTCCAGACTTCACCTTCTCCTTCTCCTTCTTCTGATTCTTCTGATTCACCCTCCAGACTTCACCTTCTCCTTCTCCTTCTTCTGCTTCTTCTGATTCACCCTCCTGACTTCACCTTCTCCTTCTCCATCTTCTAATTCTTCTGCTTCACCCTCCAGACTTCAACTTCTCCTTCTCCTTCTTCTACTTCTTCTGATTCACCCTCCAGTCTTCACCTTCTCCTTCTCCTTCTTCTGTTTCTTCTGCTTCACCCTCCAGACTTCACCTTCTCCTTCTCTTTCTTCTGCTTCTTCTGATTCACCCTCCAGACTTCACCTTCTCCTTCTCCTTCTTCTGATTCTTCTGATTCACCATCCAGACTTCACCTTCTCCTTCTCCTTCTTCTGCTTCTTCTGATTCACCCTCCTGACTTCACCTTCTCCTTCTCCTTCTTCTACTTCTTCTGATTCACTCTCCTGACTTCACCTTCTCCTTCTCCTTCTTCTACTTCTTCTGCTTCACCCTCCAGACTTCACCTTCTCCTTCTCCTTCTTCTAATTCTTCTGATTCACCCTCCAGACTTGACCTTCTCCTTTTCCTTCTTCTACTTCTTCTGATTCACCCTCCAGACTTCACCTTCTCCTTCTCCTTCTTCTGCTTCTTCTGCTTCACCGTCCTGACTTCACCTTCTCCTTCTCCTTCTTCTACTTCTTCTGCTTCATCCCCCTGACATCACCTGCTCCTTCTCCTTCTTCTGCTTCTTCTGATTCACCCTCCTAACTTCACCTTCTCCTTCTCCTTCTTCTGCTTCTTCTGATTCACCCTCCTGACTTCACCTTCTCCTTCTCCTTCTTCTGCTTCTTCTGATTCACCCTCCAGACTTCACCTTCTCCTTCTCCTTCTTCTGCTTCTTGTGATTCACCCTCCAGACTTCACCTTCTCCTTCTCCTTCTTCTGCTTCTTCTGATTCACCCTCCAGACTAAACCTTCTCCTTCTCCTTCTTCTACTTCTTCTGATTCACCCTCCAGACTTCACCTTCTCCTTCTCCTTCTTCTGTTTCTTCTGATTCACCCGCCAGACTTCACCTTCTCCTTCTCCTTCTTCTGCTTCTTCTGATTCACCCTCCAGACTTCACCTTCTCCTTCTCCTTCTTCTGCTTCTTCTGATTCACCCTCCAGACCTCACCTTCTTCTTCTCCTTCTTCTACTTCTTCTGATTCACCCTCCAGACTTCATCTTCTCCTTCTCCTTCTTCTGCTTCTTCTGATTCACCCTCCAGACTTCACCAATCCTTCTCCTTCTTCTGCTTCTTCTGATTCACCCTCCAGACTTCACCTTCTCCTTCTCCTTCTTCTACTTCTTCTGATTCACCCTCCAGACTTCACCTTCTCCTTCTCCTTCTTCTACTTCTTCTGATTCACCCTCCAGTCTTCACCTTCTCCTTCTCCTTCTTCTGTTTCTTCTGCTTCACCCTCCAGACTTCACCTTCTCCTTCTCTTTCTTCTGCTTCTTCTGATTCACCCTCCAGACTTCACCTTCTCCTTCTCCTTCTTCTGATTCTTCTGATTCACCCTACAGACTTCACCTTCTCCTTCTCCTTCTTCTGCTACTTCTGATTCACCCTCCTGATTTCACCTTCTCCTTCTCCTTCTTCTACTTCTTCTGATTCACCCTCCTGACTTCACCTTCTCCTTCTCCTTCTTCTGCTTCACCCTCCAGACTTCACCTTCTCCTTCTCCTTCTTCTACTTCTTCTGATACACCCTCCAGACTTCACCTTCTCCTTCTCCTTCTTCTGCTTCTTCTGATTCACCCTCCAGACTTCACCTTCTCCTTCTCCTTATTCTGCTTCTTCTCATTCACCCTCCAGACTTCACCTTCTCCTTCTCCTTCTTCTGCTTCTTCTGATTCACCCTCCAGACTTCACCTTCTCCTTCTACTTCTTCTGCTTCTTCTGATTCACCCTCCAGACTTCACCTTCTCCTTCTCCTTCCTCTGCTTCTTCTGATTCACCCTCCAGACTTCACCTTCTCCTTCTCCTTCTTCTACTTCTTCTGATTCACCCTCCAGACTTCACCATCTCCTTCTCTTTCTTCTGCTTCTTCTGATTCACCCTCCAGACTTCACATTCTCCTTCTCCTTCTTCTGATTCTTCTGATTCACCCTCCAGACTTCACCTTCTCCTTCTCCTTCTTCTGCTTCTTCTGATTTACCCTCCTGACTTCACCTTCTCCTTCTCCTTCTTCTACTTCTTCTGATTCACCCTCCTGACTTCACATTCTCCTTCTCCTTCTTCTACTTCTTCTGCTTCACCCTCCAGACTTCACCTTCTTCTTCTCCTTCTTCTACTTCTTCTGATTCAACCTCCAGACTTCACCTTCTCCTTCTCCTTCTTCTACTTCTTCTGATTCACCCTCCAGACTTCACCTTCTCCATCTCCTTCTTCTGCTTCTTCTGATTCACCCTCCAGACTTCACCTTCTCCTTCTCCTTCGTCTACTTCTTCTGATTCACCCTCCAGACTACACCTTCTCCTTCTCCTTCTTCTACTTCTTCTGATTCACCCTCCAGACTTCACCTTCTCCTTCTCCTTCTTCTGTTTCTTCTGATTCACCGTCCAGACTTCACCTTCTCCTTCTCCTTCTTCTACTACTTCTGATTCACCCTCCAGACTTCACCTTCTCCTTCTCCTTCTTCTACTTCTTCTGATTCACCCTCCAGACTTCATCTTCTCCTTCTCCTTCTTCTGCTTCTTCTGATTCACCCTCCAGACTTCACCTTCTCCTTCTCCTTCTTCTGCTTCTTCTGATTCACCCTCCAGACTTCACCTTCTCCTTCTCCTTCTTCTACTTCTTCTGATTCACCCTCCAGACTTCACCTTCTCCTTCTCCTTCTTCCACTTCTTCTGATTCACCCTCCAGTCTTCACCTTCTCCTTCTCCTTCTTCTTTTTCTTCTGCTTCACCCTCCAGACTTCACCTTCTCCTTCTCTTTCTTCTGCTTCTTCTGATTCACACTCCAGACTTCACCTTCTCCTTCTCCTTCTTCTGATTCTTCTGATTCACCCTCCAGACTTCACCTTCTCCTTCTCCTTCTTCTACTTCTTCTGATTCACCCTCCAGACTTCACCTTCTCCTTCTCCTTCTTCTGCTTCTTCTGATTCACCCTCCAGACTTCACCTTCTCCTTCTCCTTATTCTGCTTCTTCTGATTCACCCTCCAGACTTCTCCTTCTCCTTCTCCTTCTTCTTCTTCTTCTGATTCACCCTCCAGACTTCACCTTCTCCTTCTCCTTCTTCTGCTTCTTCTGATTCACCCTCCAGACTTCACCTTCTCCTTCTCCTTCTTCTACTTCTTCTGATTCACCCTCCAGACTTCACCTTCTCCATCTCCTTCTTCTGCTTCTTCTGATTCACCCTCCAGACTTCACCTTCTCCTTCTCCTTCGTCTACTTCTTCTGATTCACCCTCCAGACTACACCTTCTCCTTCTCCTTCTTCTACTTCTTCTGATTCACCCTCCAGACTTCACCTTCTCCTTCTCCTTCTTCTGTTTCTTCTGATTCACCGTCCAGACTTCACCTTCTCCTTCTCCTTCTTCTACTACTTCTGATTCACCCTCCAGACTTCACCTTCTCCTTCTCCTTCTTCTACTTCTTCTGATTCACCCTCCAGACTTCATCTTCTCCTTCTCCTTCTTCTGCTTCTTCTGATTCACCCTCCAGACTTCACCTTCTCCTTCTCCTTCTTCTGCTTCTTCTGATTCACCCTCCAGACTTCACCTTCTCCTTCTCCTTCTTCTACTTCTTCTGATTCACCCTCCAGACTTCACCTTCTCCTTCTCCTTCTTCCACTTCTTCTGATTCACCCTCCAGTCTTCACCTTCTCCTTCTCCTTCTTCTTTTTCTTCTGCTTCACCCTCCAGACTTCACCTTCTCCTTCTCTTTCTTCTGCTTCTTCTGATTCACACTCCAGACTTCACCTTCTCCTTCTCCTTCTTCTGATTCTTCTGATTCACCCTCCAGACTTCACCTTCTCCTTCTCCTTCTTCAGCTTCTTCTGATTCACCCTCCTGACTTCAGCTTCTCCTTCTCCTTCTTCTACTTCTTCTGATTCACCCTCCTGACTTCACCTTCTCCTTCTCCTTTTTCTACTTCTTCTGCTTCACCCTCCTGACTTCACCTTCTCCTTCTCCTTCTTCTACTTCTTCTGATTCACCCTCCAGACTTCATCTTCTCCTTCTCCTTCTTCTGCTTCTTCTGATTCACCCTCCAGACTTCACCTTCTCCTTCTCCTTATTCTGCTTCTTCTGATTCACCCTCCAGACTTCACCTTCTCCTTCTCCTGATTCTGCTTCTTATGATTCACCCTCCAGACTTCACCTTCTCCTTCTCCTTCTTCTGCTTCTTCTGATTCACCCTCCTGACTTCACCTTCTCCTTCTCCTTCTTCTACTTCTTCTGATTCACCCTCCTGACTTCACCTTCTCCTTCTCCTTCTTCTACTTCTTCTGCTTCACCCTCCAGACTACACCTTCTCCTTCTCCTTCTTCTACTTCTTCTGATTCACCCTCCAGACCTCACCTTCTCCTTCTCCTTCTTCTGCTTCTTCTGATTCACCCTCCATACTTCACCTTCACTTCTCCTTATTCTGCTTCTTCTGATTCACCCTCCAGACTTCAACTTCTCCTTCTCCTTCTTCTGCTTCTTCTGATTCACCCTCCAGACTTCACCTTCTCCTTCTCCTTCTTCTGCTTCTTCTGATTCACCCTCCAGACTTCACCTTCTCCTTCTTCTACTTCTTCTGATTCACCCTCCAGACTTCACCTTCTCCTTCTCTTTCTTCTGCTTCTTCTGATTCACCCTCCAGATTTCATCTTCTCCTTCTCCTTCTTCTGCTTCTTCTGATTCACCCTCCAGACTTCACCTTCTCCTTCTCCTTCTTCTGCTTCTTCTGAATCTCCCTCCAGACTTAACCTTCTCCTTCTCCTTCTTCTGCTTCTTCTGATTCACCCTCCAGACTTCACCTTCTCCTTCTCCTTATTCTACTTCTTCTGATTCACCCTCCAGACCTCACCTTCTCCTTCTCCTTCTTATACTTCTTCTGATTCACCCTCCAGATTTCATCTTCTCCTTCTCCTTCTTCTGCTTCTTCTGATTCACCCTCCAGACTTCACCTTCTCCTTCTCCTTCTTCTGCTTCTTCTGATTCACCCTCCTGACTTCACCTTCTCCTTCTCCTTCTTCTACTTCTTCTGATTCACCCTCCTGACTTCACCTTCTCCTTCTCCTTCTTCTACTTCTTCTGCTTCACCCTCCAGACTTCACCTTCTCCTTCTCCTTCTTCTACTTCTTCTGATTCACCCTCCAGACTTGACCTTCTCCTTCTCCTTCTTCTACTTCTTCTGATTCACCCTCCAGACTTCACCTTCTCCTTCTCCTTCTTCTGCTTCTTCTGCTTCACCGTCCTGACTTCACCTTCTCCTTCTCCTTCTTCTACTTCTTCTGCTTCATCCCCCTGACATCACCTGCTCCTTCTCCTTCTTCTGCTTCTTCTGATTAACCCTCCTAACTTCACCTTCTCCTTCTCCTTCTTATGCTTCTTCTGATTCACCCTCCTGACTTCACCTTCTCCTTCTCCTTCTTCTGCTTCTTCTGATTCACCCTCCAGACTTCACCTTCTCCTTCTCTTTCTTCTGCTTCTTCTGATTCACCCTCCAGACTTCACCTTCTCCTTCTCCTTCTTCTGATTCTTCTGATTCACCCTCCAGACTTCACCTTCTCCTTCTCCTTCTTCTGCTTCTTCTGATTCACCCTCCTGACTTCACCTTCTCCTTCTCCTTCTTCTACTTCTTCTGATTCACCCTCCTGACTTCACCTTCTCCTTCTCCTTCTTCTACTTCTTCTGCTTCACCCTCCAGACTTCACCTTCTCCTTCTCCTCCTTCTACTTCTTCTGATTCACCCTCCAGACTTGACCTTCTCCTTCTCCTTCTTCTACTTATTCTGATTCACCCTCCAGACTTCACCTTCTTCTTCTCCTTCTTCTGCTTCTTCTGCTTCACCGTCCTGACTTCACCTTCTCCTTCTCCTTCTTCTACTTCTTTTGCTTCATCCCGCTGACATCACCTGCTCCTTCTCCTTCTTCTGCTTCTTCTGATTCACCCTCCTAACTTCACCTTCTCCTTCTCCTTCTTCTGCTTCTTCTGATTCACCCTCCTGACTTCACCTTCTCCTTCTCCTTCTTCTGCTTCTTCTGATTCACCCTCCAGACTTCACCTTCTCCTTCTCCTTCTTCTGCTTCTTCTGATTCACCCTCCAGACTTCACCTTCTCCTTCTCCTTCTTCTGATTCTTCTGATTCACCCTCCAGACTTCACCTTCTCCTTCTCCTTCTTCTGCTTCTTCTGATTCACCCTCCTGACCTCACCTTCTCCTTCTGCTTCTTCTACTTCTTCTGATTCACCCTCCTGACTTCACCTTCTCCTTCACCTTCTTCTACTTCTTCTGCTTCACCCTTCAGACTTCACCTTCTCCTTCTCCTTCTTCTGCTTCTTCTGATTCACCCTCCAGACATCTCCTTCTCCTTCTCCTTCTTCTGCTTCTTCTGATTCACCCTCCAGACTTCACCTTCTCCTTCTCCTTCTTCTGCTTCTTCTGATTCACCCTCCAGACTTCACCTTCTACTTCTCCTTCTTCTACTTCTTCTGATTCACCCTCCAGACTTCACCTTCTCCATTTCCTTCTTCTGCTTCTTCTGATTCACCCTCCAGACTTCACCTTCTCCTTCTCCTTCGTCTACTTCTTCTGATTGACCCTCCAGACTACACCTTCTCCTTCTCCTTCTTCTACTTCTTCTGATTCACCCTCCTTACTTCACCTTCTCCTTCTCCTTCTTCTACTTCTTCTGCTTCACCCTCCAGACTTCACCTTCTCCTTCTCCTTCTTCTACTTCTTCTGATTCACCCTCCAGACTTCATCTTCTCCTTCTCCTTCTTCTGCTTCTTCTGATTCACCCTCCAGACTTCACCTTCTTCTTCTCCTTATTCTGCTTCTTCTGATTCACCCTCCTGACTTCACCTTCTCCTTCTCCATCTTCTAATTCTTCTGCTTCACCCTCCAGACTTCAACTTCTCCTTCTCCTTCTTCTACTTCTTCTGATTCACCCTCCAGTCTTCACCTTCTCCTTCTCCTTCTTCTGTTTCTTCTGCTTCACCCTCCAGACTTCACCTTCTCCTTCTCTTTCTTCTGCTTCTTCTGATTCACCCTCCAGACTTCACCTTCTCCTTCTCCTTCTTCTGCTTCTTCTGATTCACCCTCCTGACTTCACCTTCTCCTTCTTCTGCTTCTTCTGCTTCACCGTCCTGACTTCACCTTCTCCTTCTCCTTCTTCTACTTCTTCTGCTTCATCCCCCTGACATCACCTTCTCCTTCTCCTTCTTCTGATTCTTCTGATTCACCCTCCAGACTTCACCTTCTCCTTCTCCTTCTTCTGCTTCTTCTGATTCACCCTCCTGACTTCACCTTCTCCTTCTCCTTCTTCTACTTCTTCTGATTCACCCTCCTGACTTCACCTTCTCCTTCTCCTTCTTCTACTTCTTCTGCTTCACCCTCCAGACTTCACCTTCTCCTTCTCCTTCTTCTACTTCTTCTGATTCACCCTCCAGACTTGACCTTCTCCTTTTCCTTCTTCTACTTCTTCTGATTCACCCTCCAGACTTCACCTTCTCCTTCTTCTGCTTCTTCTGCTTCACCGTCCTGACTTCACCTTCTCCTTCTCCTTCTTCTACTTCTTCTGCTTCATCCCCCTGACATCACCTGCTCCTTCTCCTTCTTCTGCTTCTTCTGATTCACCCTCCTAACGTCACCTTCTCCTTCTCCTTCTTCTGCTTCTTCTGATTCACCCTCCTGACTTCACCTTCTCCTTCTCCTTCTTCTGCTTCTTCTGATTCACCCTCCAGACTTCACCTTCTCCTTCTCCTTCTTCTGCTTCTTCTGATTCACCCTCCAGACTTCACCTTCTCCTTCTCCTTCTTCTGCCTCTTCTGATTCACCCTCCAGACTACACCTTCTCCTTCTCCTTCTTCTACTTCTTCTGATTCACCCTCCAGACTTCACCTTCTCCTTCTCCTTCTTCTGTTTCTTCTGATTCACCCGCCAGACTTCACCTTCTCCTTCTCCTTCTTCTGCTTCTTCTGATTCACCCTCCAGACTTCACCTTCTCCTTCTCCTTCTTCTGCTTCTTCTGATTCACCCTCCAGACCTCACCTTCTTCTTCTCCTTCTTCTACTTCTTCTGATTCACCCTCCAGACTTAATCTTCTCCTTCTCCTTCTTCTGCTTCTTCTGATTCACCCTCCAGACTTCACCAATCCTTCTCCTTCTTCTGCTTCTTCTGATTCACCCTCCAGACTTCACCTTCTCCTTCTCCTTCTTCTACTTCTTCTGATTCACCCTCCAGACTTCACCTTCTCCTTCTCCTTCTTCTACTTCTTCTGATTCACCCTCCAGTCTTCACCTTCTCCTTCTCCTTCTTCTGTTTCTTCTGCTTCACCCTCCAGACTTCACCTTCTCCTTCTCTTTCTTCTGCTTCTTCTGATTCACCCTCCAGACTTCACCTTCTCCTTCTCCTTCTTCTGATTCTTCTGATTCACCCTACAGACGTCACCTTCTCCTTCTCCTTCTTCTGCTACTTCTGATTCACCCTCCTGATTTCACCTTCTCCTTCTCCTCCTTCTACTTCTTCTGATTCACCCTCCAGACTTGACCTTCTCCTTCTCCTTCTTCTACTTATTCTGATTCACCCTCCAGACTTCACCTTCTTCTTCTCCTTCTTCTGCTTCTTCTGCTTCACCGTCCTGACTTCACCTTCTCCTTCTCCTTCTTCTACTTCTTTTGCTTCATCCCGCTGACATCACCTGCTCCTTCTCCTTCTTCTGCTTCTTCTGATTCACCCTCCTAACTTCACCTTCTCCTTCTCCTTCTTCTGCTTCTTCTGATTCACCCTCCTGACTTCACCTTCTCCTTCTCCTTCTTCTGCTTCTTCTGATTCACCCTCCAGACTTCACCTTCTCCTTCTCCTTCTTCTGCTTCTTCTGATTCACCCTCCAGACTTCACCTTCTCCTTCTCCTTCTTCTGATTCTTCTGATTCACCCTCCAGACTTCACCTTCTCCTTCTCCTTCTTCTGCTTCTTCTGATTCACCCTCCTGACCTCACCTTCTCCTTCTGCTTCTTCTACTTCTTCTGATTCACCCTCCTGACTTCACCTTCTCCTTCACCTTCTTCTACTTCTTCTGCTTCACCCTTCAGACTTCACCTTCTCCTTCTCCTTCTTCTGCTTCTTCTGATTCACCCTCCAGACATCTCCTTCTCCTTCTCCTTCTTCTGCTTCTTCTGATTCACCCTCCAGACTTCACCTTCTCCTTCTCCTTCTTCTGCTTCTTCTGATTCACCCTCCAGACTTCACCTTCTACTTCTCCTTCTTCTACTTCTTCTGATTCACCCTCCAGACTTCACCTTCTCCATTTCCTTCTTCTGCTTCTTCTGATTCACCCTCCAGACTTCACCTTCTCCTTCTCCTTCGTCTACTTCTTCTGATTGACCCTCCAGACTACACCTTCTCCTTCTCCTTCTTCTACTTCTTCTGATTCACCCTCCTTACTTCACCTTCTCCTTCTCCTTCTTCTACTTCTTCTGCTTCACCCTCCAGACTTCACCTTCTCCTTCTCCTTCTTCTACTTCTTCTGATTCACCCTCCAGACTTCATCTTCTCCTTCTCCTTCTTCTGCTTCTTCTGATTCACCCTCCAGACTTCACCTTCTTCTTCTCCTTATTCTGCTTCTTCTGATTCACCCTCCTGACTTCACCTTCTCCTTCTCCATCTTCTAATTCTTCTGCTTCACCCTCCAGACTTCAACTTCTCCTTCTCCTTCTTCTACTTCTTCTGATTCACCCTCCAGTCTTCACCTTCTCCTTCTCCTTCTTCTGTTTCTTCTGCTTCACCCTCCAGACTTCACCTTCTCCTTCTCTTTCTTCTGCTTCTTCTGATTCACCCTCCAGACTTCACCTTCTCCTTCTCCTTCTTCTGCTTCTTCTGATTCACCCTCCTGACTTCACCTTCTCCTTCTTCTGCTTCTTCTGCTTCACCGTCCTGACTTCACCTTCTCCTTCTCCTTCTTCTACTTCTTCTGCTTCATCCCCCTGACATCACCTTCTCCTTCTCCTTCTTCTGATTCTTCTGATTCACCCTCCAGACTTCACCTTCTCCTTCTCCTTCTTCTGCTTCTTCTGATTCACCCTCCTGACTTCACCTTCTCCTTCTCCTTCTTCTACTTCTTCTGATTCACCCTCCTGACTTCACCTTCTCCTTCTCCTTCTTCTACTTCTTCTGCTTCACCCTCCAGACTTCACCTTCTCCTTCTCCTTCTTCTACTTCTTCTGATTCACCCTCCAGACTTGACCTTCTCCTTTTCCTTCTTCTACTTCTTCTGATTCACCCTCCAGACTTCACCTTCTCCTTCTTCTGCTTCTTCTGCTTCACCGTCCTGACTTCACCTTCTCCTTCTCCTTCTTCTACTTCTTCTGCTTCATCCCCCTGACATCACCTGCTCCTTCTCCTTCTTCTGCTTCTTCTGATTCACCCTCCTAACGTCACCTTCTCCTTCTCCTTCTTCTGCTTCTTCTGATTCACCCTCCTGACTTCACCTTCTCCTTCTCCTTCTTCTGCTTCTTCTGATTCACCCTCCAGACTTCACCTTCTCCTTCTCCTTCTTCTGCTTCTTCTGATTCACCCTCCAGACTTCACCTTCTCCTTCTCCTTCTTCTGCCTCTTCTGATTCACCCTCCAGACTACACCTTCTCCTTCTCCTTCTTCTACTTCTTCTGATTCACCCTCCAGACTTCACCTTCTCCTTCTCCTTCTTCTGTTTCTTCTGATTCACCCGCCAGACTTCACCTTCTCCTTCTCCTTCTTCTGCTTCTTCTGATTCACCCTCCAGACTTCACCTTCTCCTTCTCCTTCTTCTGCTTCTTCTGATTCACCCTCCAGACCTCACCTTCTTCTTCTCCTTCTTCTACTTCTTCTGATTCACCCTCCAGACTTAATCTTCTCCTTCTCCTTCTTCTGCTTCTTCTGATTCACCCTCCAGACTTCACCAATCCTTCTCCTTCTTCTGCTTCTTCTGATTCACCCTCCAGACTTCACCTTCTCCTTCTCCTTCTTCTACTTCTTCTGATTCACCCTCCAGACTTCACCTTCTCCTTCTCCTTCTTCTACTTCTTCTGATTCACCCTCCAGTCTTCACCTTCTCCTTCTCCTTCTTCTGTTTCTTCTGCTTCACCCTCCAGACTTCACCTTCTCCTTCTCTTTCTTCTGCTTCTTCTGATTCACCCTCCAGACTTCACCTTCTCCTTCTCCTTCTTCTGATTCTTCTGATTCACCCTACAGACGTCACCTTCTCCTTCTCCTTCTTCTGCTACTTCTGATTCACCCTCCTGATTTCACCTTCTCCTTCTCCTTCTTCTACTTCTTCTGATTCACCCTCCTGACTTCACCTTCTCCTTCTCCTTCTTCTGCTTCACCCTCCAGACTTCACCTTCTCCTTCTCCTTCTTCTACTTCTTCTGATTCACCCTCCAGACTTCACCTTCTCCTTCTCCTTCTTCTGCTTCTTCTGATTCACCCTCCAGACTTCACCTTCTCCTTCTCCTTATTCTGCTTCTTCTCATTCACCCTCCAGACTTCACCTTCTCCTTCTTCTTCTTCTGCTTCTTCTGATTCACCCTCCAGACTTCACCTTCTCCTTCTACTTCTTCTGCTTCTTCTGATTCACCCTCCAGACTTCACCTTCTCCTTCTCCTTCCTCTGCTTCTTCTGATTCACCCTCCAGACTTCACCTTCTCCTTCTCCTTCTTCTACTTCTTCTGATTCACACTCCAGACTTCACCATCTCCTTCTCTTTCTTCTGCTTCTTCTGATTCACCCTCCAGACTTCACATTCTCCTTCTCCTTCTTCTGATTCTTCTGATTCACCCTCCAGACTTCACCTTCTCCTTCTCCTTCTTCTGCTTCTTCTGATTCACCCTCCTGACTTCACCTTCTCCTTCTCCTTCTTCTACTTCTTCTGATTCACCCTCCTGACTTCACATTCTCCTTCTCCTTCTTCTACTTCTTCTGCTTCACCCTCCAGACTTCACCTTCTCCTTCTCCTTCTTCTACTTCTTCTGATTCAACCTCCAGACTTCACCTTCTCCTTCTCCTTCTTCTACTTCTTCTGATTCACCCTCCAGACTTCACCTTCTCCTTCTCCTTCTTCTACTTCTTCTGATTCACCCTCCAGACTTCACCTTCTCCTTCTCCTTCTTCTGCTTCTTCTGATTCACCCTCCAGACTTCACCTTCTCCTTCTCCTTATTCTGCTTCTTCTGATTCACCCTCCAGACTTCTCCTTCTCCTTCTCCTTCTTCTGCTTCTTCTGATTCACCCTCCAGACTTCACCTTCTCCTTCTCCTTCTTCTGCTTCTTCTGATTCACCCTCCAGACTTCACCTTCTCCTTCTCCTTCTTCTACTTCTTCTGATTCACCCTCCAGACTTCACCTTCTCCATCTCCTTCTTCTGCTTCTTCTGATTCACCCTCCAGACTTCACCTTCTCCTTCTCCTTCGTCTACTTCTTCTGATTCACCCTCCAGACTACACCTTCTCCTTCTCCTTCTTCTACTTCTTCTGATTCACCCTCCAGACTTCACCTTCTCCTTCTCCTTCTTCTGTTTCTTCTGATTCACCGTCCAGACTTCACCTTCTCCTTCTCCTTCTTCTACTACTTCTGATTCACCCTCCAGACTTCACCTTCTCCTTCTCCTTCTTCTGCTTCTTCTGATTCACCCTCCAGACTTCATCTTCTCCTTCTCCTTCTTCTGCTTCTTCTGATTCACCCTCCAGACTTCACCTTCTCCTTCTCCTTCTTCTGCTTCTTCTGATTCACCCTCCAGACTTCACCTTCTCCTTCTCCTTCTTCTTTTTCTTCTGCTTCACCCTCCAGACTTCACCTTCTCCTTCTCTTTCTTCTGCTTCTTCTGATTCACACTCCAGACTTCACCTTCTCCTTCTCCTTCTTCTGATTCTTCTGATTCACCCTCCAGACTTCACCTTCTCCTTCTCCTTCTTCTGCTTCTTCTGAATCACCCTCCTGACTTCACCTTCTCCTTCTCCTTCTTCTACTTCTTCTGATTCACCCTCCTGACTTCACCTTCTCCTTCTCCTTCTTCTACTTCTTCTGCTTCACCCTCCTGACTTCACCTTCTCCTTCTCCTTCTTCTACTTCTTCTGATTCACCCTCCTGACTTCACCTTCTCCTTCTCCTTATTCTGCTTCTTCTGATTCACCCTCCAGACTTCACCTTCTCCTTCTCCTGATTCTGCTTCTTCTGATTCACCCTCCAGACTTCACCTTCTCCTTCTCCTTCTTCTGCTTCTTCTGATTCACCCTCCTGACTTCACCTTCTCCTTCTCCTTCTTCTACTTCTTCTGATTCACCCTCCTGACTTCACCTTCTCCTTCTCCTTCTTCTACTTCTTCTGCTTCACCCTCCAGACTTCACCTTCTCCTTCTCCTTCTTCTGCTTCTTCTGATTCACCCTCCATACTTCACCTTCACTTCTCCTTATTCTGCTTCTTCTGATTCACCCTCCAGACTTCAACTTCTCCTTCTCCTTCTTCTGCTCCTTCTGATTCACCCTCCAGACTTCACCTTCTCCTTCTCCTTCTTCTGCTTCTTCTGATTCACCCTCCAGACTTCACCTTCTCCTTCTCCTTCTTCTACTTCTTCTGATTCACCCTCCAGACTTCACCTTCTCCTTCTCTTTATTCTGCTTCTTCTGATTCACCCTCCAGATTTCATCTTCTCCTTCTCCTTCTTCTGCTTCTTCTGATTCACCCTCCATACTTCACCTTCACTTCTCCTTATTCTGCTTCTTCTGATTCACCCTCCAGACTTCAACTTCTCCTTCTCCTTCTTCTGCTTCTTCTGATTCACCCTCCAGACTTCACCTTCTCCTTCTCCTTCTTCTGCTTCTTCTGATGCACCCTCCAGACTTCACCTTCTCCTTCTCCTTCTTCTACTTCTTCTGATTCACCCTCCAGACTTCACCTTCTGCTTCTCCTTCTTCTACTTCTTCTGATTCACACTCCAGACCTCACCTTCTCCTTCTCCTTCTTCTGCTTCTTCTGATTCACCCTCCATACTTCACCTTCACTTCTCCTTATTCTGCTTCTTCTGATTCACCCTCCAGACTTCACCTTCTCCTTCTTCTACTTCTTCTGCTTCACCCTCCTGACTTCACCTTCTCCTTCTCCTTCTTCTACTTCTTCTGATTCACCCTCCAGACTTCATCTTCTCCTTCTCCTTCTTCTGCTTCTTCTGATTCACCCTCCAGACTTCACATTCTCCTTCTCCTTATTCTGCTTCTTCTGATTCACCCTCCAGACTTCACCTTCTCCTTCTCCTGATTCTGCTTCTTCTGATTCACCCTCCAGACTTCACCTTCTCCTTCTCCTTCTTCTGCTTCTTCTGATTCACCCTCCTGACTTCACCTTCTCCTTCTCCTTCTTCTACTTCTTCTGATTCACCCTCCTGACTTCACCTTCTCCTTCTCCTTCTTCTACTTCTTCTGCTTCACCCTCCAGACTTCACCTTCTCCTTCTCCTTCTTCTACTTCTTCTGATTCACCCTCCAGACCTCACCTTCTCCTTCTCCTTCTTCTGCTTCTTCTGATTCACCCTCCATACTTCACCTTCACTTCTCCTTATTCTGCTTCTTCTGATTCACCCTCCAGACTTCAACTTCTCCTTCTCCTTCTTCTGCTTCTTCTGATTCACCCTCCAGACTTCACCTTCTCCTTTTCCTTCTTCTGCTTCTTCTGATTCACCCTACAGACTTCACCTTCTCCTTCTCCTTCTTCTACTTCTTCTGATTCACCCTCCAGACTTCACCTTCTCCTTCTCTTTCTTCTGCTTCTTCTGATTCACCCTCCAGATTTCATCTTCTCCTTCTCCTTCTTCTGCTTCTTCTGAATCTCCCTCCAGACTTCACCTTCTCCTTCTCCTTCTTCTGCTTCTTCTGATTCACCCTCCAGACTTCACCTTCTCCTTCTCCTTCTTCTACTTCTTCTGATTCACCCTCCAGACCTCACCTTCTCCTTCTCCTTCTTCTACTTCTTCTGATTCACCCTCCAGATTTCATCTTCTCCTTCTCCTTCTTCTGCTTCTTCTGATTCACCCTCCAGACTTCACCTTCTCCTTCTCCTTCTTCTGCTTCTTCTGATTCACCCTCCTGACTTCACCTTCTCCTTCTCCTTCTACTTCTTCTGATTCACCCTCCTGACTTCACCTTCTCCTTCTCCTTCTTCTACTTCTTCTGCTTCACCCTCCAGACTTCACCTTCTCCTTCTCCTTCTTCTACTTCTTCTGATTCACCCTCCAGACTTGACCTTCTCCTTCTCCTTCTTCTACTTCTTCTGATTCACCCTCCAGACTTCACCTTCTCCTTCTCCTTCTTCTGCTTCTTCTGCTTCACCGTCCTGACTTCACCTTCTCCTTCTCCTTCTTCTACTTCTTCTGCTTCATCCCCCTGACATCACCTGCTCCTTCTCCTTCTTCTGCTTCTTCTGATTCACACTCCTAACTTCACCTTCTCCTTCTCCTTCTTCTGCTTCTTCTGATTCACCCTCCTGACTTTACCTTCTCCTTCTCCTTCTTCTACTTCTTCTGATTCACCCTCCAGACTTCACCTTCTCCTTCTCTTTCTTCTGCTTCTTCTGATTCACCCTCCAGACTTCACCTTCTCCTTCTCCTTCTTCTGATTCTTCTGATTCACCCTCCAGACTTCACCTTCTCCTTCTCCTTCTTCTGCTTCTTCTGATTCACCCTCCTGACTTCACCTTCTCCTTCTCCTTCTTCTACTTCTTCTGATTCACCCTCCTGACTTCACCTTCTCCTTCTCCTTCTTCTACTTCTTCTGCTTCACCCTCCAGACTTCAGCTTCTCCTTCTCCTTCTTCTACTTCTTCTGATTCACCCTCCAGACTTGACCTTCTCCTTCTCCTTCTTCTACTTATTCTGATTCACCCTCCAGACTTCACCTTCTCCTTCTCCTTCTTCTGCTTCTTCTGCTTCACCGTCCTGACTTCACCTTCTCCTTCTCCTTCTTCTACTTCTTTTGCTTCATCCCGCTGACATCACCTGCTCCTTCTCCTTCTTCTGCTTCTTCTGATTCACCCTCCTAACTTCACCTTCTCCTTCTCCTTCTTCTGATTCACCCTCCTGACTTCACCTTCTCCTTCTCCTTCTTCTGCTTCTTCTGATTCACCCTCCAGACTTCACCTTCTCCTTCTCCTTCTTCTGCTTCTTCTGATTCACCCTCCAGACTTCACCTTCTCCTTCTCCTTCATCTGATTCTTCTGATTCACCCTCCAGACTTCACCTTCTCCTTCTCCTTCTTCTGCTTCTTCTGATTCACCCTCCTGACCTCACCTTCTCCTTCTCCTTCTTCTACTTCTTCTGATTCACCCTCCTGACTTCACCTTCTCCTGCTCCTTCTTCTACTTCTTCTGCTTCACCCTCCAGACTTCACCTTCTCCTTCTCCTTCTTCTACTTCTTCTGACTCACCCTCCAGACTTCACCTTCTCCTTCTCCTTCTTCTGCTTCTTCTGATTCACCCTCCAGACTTCACCTTCTCCTTCTCCTTATTCTGCTTCTTCTGATTCACCCTCCAGACTTCACCTTCTCCTTCTCCTTATTCTGCTTCTTCTGATTCACCCTCCAGACTTTACCTTCTCCTTCTCCTTCCTCTGCTTCTTCTGATTCACCCTCCAGACTTCACCTTCTCCTTCTCCTTCTTCTGAATCTTCTGATTCACCCTCCAGACTTCACCTTCTCCTTCTCCATCTTCTGCTTCTTCCGATTCACCCTCCTGACTTCACCTTCTCCTTCTCCTTCTTCTACTTCTTCTGATTCACCCTCCTGACTTCACCTTCTCCTTCTCCATCTTCTAATTCTTCTGCTTCACCCTCCAGACTTCAACTTCTCCTTCTCCTTCTTCTACTTCTTCTGATTCACCCTCCAGACTTCACCTTCTCCTTCTCCTTCTTCTGCTTCTTCTGATTCACCCTCCAGACTTCACCTTCTCCTTCTCTTTCTTCTGCTTCTTCTGATTCACCCTCCAGACTTCACCTTCTCCTTCTCCTTCTTCTGATTCTTCTGATTCACCCTCCAGACTTCACCTTCTCCTTCTCCTTCTTCTGCTTCTTCTGATTCACCCTCCTGACTTCACCTTCTCCTTCTCCATCTTCTAATTCTTCTGCTTCACCCTCCAGACTTCAACTTCTCCTTCTCCTTCTTCTACTTCTTCTGATTCACCCTCCAGTCTTCACCTTCTCCTTCTCCTTCTTCTGTTTCTTCTGCTTCACCCTCCAGACTTCACCTTCCCCTTCTCTTTCTTCTGCTTCTTCTGATTCACCCTCCAGACTTCACCTTCTCCTTCTCCTTCTTCTGATTCTTCTGATTCACCCTCCAGACTTCACCTTCTCCTTCTCCTTCTTCTGCTTCTTCTGATTCACCCTCCTGACTTCACCTTCTCCTTCTCCTTCTTCTACTTCTTCTGATTCACTCTCCTGACTTCACCTTCTCCTTCTCCTTCTTCTACTTCTTCTGCTTCACCCTCCAGACTTCACCTTTTCCTTCTCCTTCTTCTACTTCTTCTGATTCACCCTCCAGACTTGACCTTCTCCTTTTCCTTCTTCTACTTCTTCTGATTCACCCTCCAGACTTCACCTTCTCCTTCTCCTTCTTCTGCTTCTTCTGCTTCACCGTCCTGACTTCACCTTCTCCTTCTCCTTCTTCTACTTCTTCTGCTTCATCCCCCTGACATCACCTGCTCCTTCTCCTTCTTCTGCTTCTTCTGATTCACCCTCCTAACTTCACCTTCTCCTTCTCCTTCTTCTGCTTCTTCTGATTCACCCTCCTGACTTCACCTTCTCCTTCTCCTTCTTCTGCTTCTTCTGATTCACCCTCCAGACTTCACCTTCTCCTTCTCCTTCTTCTGCTTCTTCTGATTCACCCTCCAGACTTCACCTTCTCCTTCTCCTTCTTCTGCTTCTTCTGATTCACCCTCCAGACTAAACCTTCTCCTTCTCCTTCTTCTACTTCTTCTGATTCACCCTCCAGACTTCACCTTCTCCTTCTCCTTCTTCTGTTTCTTCTGATTCACCCGCCAGACTTCACCTTCTCCTTCTCCTTCTTCTGCTTCTTCTGATTCACCCTCCAGACTTCACCTTCTCCTTCTCCTTCTTCTGCTTCTTCTGATTCACCCTCCAGACCTCACCTTCTTCTTCTCCTTCTACTTCTTCTGATTCACCCTCCAGACTTCATCTTCTCCTTCTCCTTCTTCTGCTTCTTCTGATTCACCCTCCAGACTTCACCAATCCTTCTCCTTCTTCTGCTTCTTCTGATTCACCCTCCAGACTTCACCTTCTCCTTCTCCTTCTTCTACTTCTTCTGATTCACCCTCCAGACTTCACCTTCTCCTTCTCCTTCTTCTACTTCTTCTGATTCACCCTCCAGTCTTCACCTTCTCCTTCTCCTTCTTCTGTTTCTTCTGCTTCACCCTCCAGACTTCACCTTCTCCTTCTCTTTCTTCTGCTTCTTCTGATTCACCCTCCAGACTTCACCTTCTCCTTCTCCTTCTTCTGATTCTTCTGATTCACCCTACAGACTTCACCTTCTCCTTCTCCTTCTTCTGCTACTTCTGATTCACCCTCCTGATTTCACCTTCTCCTTCTCCTTCTTCTACTTCTTCTGATTCACCCTCCTGACTTCACCTTCTCCTTCTCCTTCTTCTGCTTCACCCTCCAGACTTCACCTTCTCCTTCTCCTTCTTCTACTTCTTCTGATACACCCTCCAGACTTCACCTTCTCCTTCTCCTTCTTCTGCTTCTTCTGATTCACCCTCCAGACTTCACCTTCTCCTTCTCCTTATTCTGCTTCTTCTCATTCACCCTCCAGACTTCACCTTCTCCTTCTCCTTCTTCTGCTTCTTCTGATTCACCCTCCAGACTTCACCTTCTCCTTCTACTTCTTCTGCTTCTTCTGATTCACCCTCCAGACTTCACCTTCTCCTTCTCCTTCCTCTGCTTCTTCTGATTCACCCTCCAGACTTCACCTTCTCCTTCTCCTTCTTCTACTTCTTCTGATTCACCCTCCAGACTTCACCATCTCCTTCTCTTTCTTCTGCTTCTTCTGATTCACCCTCCAGACTTCACATTCTCCTTCTCCTTCTTCTGATTCTTCTGATTCACCCTCCAGACTTCACCTTCTCCTTCTCCTTCTTCTGCTTCTTCTGATTTACCCTCCTGACTTCACCTTCTCCTTCTCCTTCTTCTACTTCTTCTGATTCACCCTCCTGACTTCACATTCTCCTTCTCCTTCTTCTACTTCTTCTGCTTCACCCTCCAGACTTCACCTTCTTCTTCTCCTTCTTCTACTTCTTCTGATTCAACCTCCAGACTTCACCTTCTCCTTCTCCTTCTTCTACTTCTTCTGATTCACCCTCCAGACTTCACCTTCTCCTTCTCCTTCTTCTACTTCTTCTGATTCACCCTCCAGACTTCACCTTCTCCTTCTCCTTCTTCTGCTTCTTCTGATTCACCCTCCAGACTTCACCTTCTCCTTCTCCTTATTCTGCTTCTTCTGATTCACCCTCCAGACTTCTCCTTCTCCTTCTCCTTCTTCTGCTTCTTCTGATTCACCCTCCAGACTTCACCTTCTCCTTCTCCTTCTTCTGCTTCTTCTGATTCACCCTCCAGACTTCACCTTCTCCTTCTCCTTCTTCTACTTCTTCTGATTCACCCTCCAGACTTCACCTTCTCCATCTCCTTCTTCTGCTTCTTCTGATTCACCCTCCAGACTTCACCTTCTCCTTCTCCTTCGTCTACTTCTTCTGATTCACCCTCCAGACTACACCTTCTCCTTCTCCTTCTTCTACTTCTTCTGATTCACCCTCCAGACTTCACCTTCTCCTTCTCCTTCTTCTGTTTCTTCTGATTCACCGTCCAGACTTCACCTTCTCCTTCTCCTTCTTCTACTACTTCTGATTCACCCTCCAGACTTCACCTTCTCCTTCTCCTTCTTCTACTTCTTCTGATTCACCCTCCAGACTTCATCTTCTCCTTCTCCTTCTTCTGCTTCTTCTGATTCACCCTCCAGACTTCACCTTCTCCTTCTCCTTCTTCTGCTTCTTCTGATTCACCCTCCAGACTTCACCTTCTCCTTCTCCTTCTTCTACTTCTTCTGATTCACCCTCCAGACTTCACCTTCTCCTTCTCCTTCTTCCACTTCTTCTGATTCACCCTCCAGTCTTCACCTTCTCCTTCTCCTTCTTCTTTTTCTTCTGCTTCACCCTCCAGACTTCACCTTCTCCTTCTCTTTCTTCTGCTTCTTCTGATTCACACTCCAGACTTCACCTTCTCCTTCTCCTTCTTCTGATTCTTCTGATTCACCCTCCAGACTTCACCTTCTCCTTCTCCTTCTTCTGCTTCTTCTGATTCACCCTCCTGACTTCAGCTTCTCCTTCTCCTTCTTCTACTTCTTCTGATTCACCCTCCTGACTTCACCTTCTCCTTCTCCTTTTTCTACTTCTTCTGCTTCACCCTCCTGACTTCACCTTCTCCTTCTCCTTCTTCTACTTCTTCTGATTCACCCTCCAGACTTCATCTTCTCCTTCTCCTTCTTCTGCTTCTTCTGATTCACCCTCCAGACTTCACCTTCTCCTTCTCCTTATTCTGCTTCTTCTGATTCACCCTCCAGACTTCACCTTCTCCTTCTCCTGATTCTGCTTCTTATGATTCACCCTCCAGACTTCACCTTCTCCTTCTCCTTCTTCTGCTTCTTCTGATTCACCCTCCTGACTTCACCTTCTCCTTCTCCTTCTTCTACTTCTTCTGATTCACCCTCCTGACTTCACCTTCTCCTTCTCCTTCTTCTACTTCTTCTGATTCACCCTCCAGACTTCATCTTCTCCTTCTCCTTCTTCTGCTTCTTCTGATTCACCCTCCAGACTTCACCTTCTCCTTCTCCTTCTTCTGCTTCTTCTGATTCACCCTCCAGACTTCACCTTCTCCTTCTCCTTCTTCTACTTCTTCTGATTCACCCTCCAGACTTCACCTTCTCCTTCTCCTTCTTCCACTTCTTCTGATTCACCCTCCAGTCTTCACCTTCTCCTTCTCCTTCTTCTTTTTCTTCTGCTTCACCCTCCAGACTTCACCTTCTCCTTCTCTTTCTTCTGCTTCTTCTGATTCACACTCCAGACTTCACCTTCTCCTTCTCCTTCTTCTGATTCTTCTGATTCACCCTCCAGACTTCACCTTCTCCTTCTCCTTCTTCTGCTTCTTCTGATTGACCCTCCTGACTTCAGCTTCTCCTTCTCCTTCTTCTACTTCTTCTGATTCACCCTCCTGACTTCACCTTCTCCTTCTCCTTTTTCTACTTCTTCTGCTTCACCCTCCTGACTTCACCTTCTCCTTCTCCTTCTTCTACTTCTTCTGATTCACCCTCCAGACTTCATCTTCTCCTTCTCCTTCTTCTGCTTCTTCTGATTCACCCTCCAGACTTCACCTTCTCCTTCTCCTTATTCTGCTTCTTCTGATTCACCCTCCAGACTTCACCTTCTCCTTCTCCTGATTCTGCTTCTTATGATTCACCCTCCAGACTTCACCTTCTCCTTCTCCTTCTTCTGCTTCTTCTGATTCACCCTCCTGACTTCACCTTCTCCTTCTCCTTCTTCTACTTCTTCTGATTCACCCTCCTGACTTCACCTTCTCCTTCTCCTTCTTCTACTTCTTCTGCTTCACCCTCCAGACTACACCTTCTCCTTCTCCTTCTTCTACTTCTTCTGATTCACCCTCCAGACCTCACCTTCTCCTTCTCCTTCTTCTGCTTCTTCTGATTCACCCTCCATACTTCACCTTCACTTCTCCTTATTCTGCTTCTTCTGATTCACCCTCCAGACTTCAACTTCTCCTTCTCCTTCTTCTGCTTCTTCTGATTCACCCTCCAGACTTCACCTTCTCCTTCTCCTTCTTCTGCTTCTTCTGATTCACCCTCCAGACTTCACCTTCTCCTTCTCCTTCTTCTACTTCTTCTGATTCACCCTCCAGACTTCACCTTCTCCTTCTCTTTCTTCTGCTTCTTCTGATTCACCCTCCAGATTTCATCTTCTCCTTCTCCTTCTTCTGCTTCTTCTGATTCACCCTCCAGACTTCACCTTCTCCTTCTCCTTCTTCTGCTTCTTCTGAATCTCCCTCCAGACTTCACCTTCTCCTTCTCCTTCTTCTGCTTCTTCTGATTCACCCTCCAGACTTCACCTTCTCCTTCTCCTTATTCTACTTCTTCTGATTCACCCTCCAGACCTCACCTTCTCCTTCTCCTTCTTCTACTTCTTCTGATTCACCCTCCAGATTTCATCTTCTCCTTCTCCTTCTTCTGCTTCTTCTGATTCACCCTCCAGACTTCACCTTCTCCTTCTCCTTCTTCTGCTTCTTCTGATTCACCCTCCTGACTTCACCTTCTCCTTCTCCTTCTTCTACTTCTTCTGATTAACCCTCCTAACTTCACCTTCTCCTTCTCCTTCTTCTGCTTCTTCTGATTCACCCTCCTGACTTCACCTTCTCCTTCTCCTTCTTCTGCTTCTTCTGATTCACCCTCCAGACTTCACCTTCTCCTTCTCTTTCTTCTGCTTCTTCTGATTCACCCTCCAGACTTCACCTTCTCCTTCTCCTTCTTCTGATTCTTCTGATTCACCCTCCAGACTTCACCTTCTCCTTCTCCTTCTTCTGCTTCTTCTGATTCACCCTCCTGACTTCACCTTCTCCTTCTCCTTCTTCTACTTCTTCTGATTCACCCTCCTGACTTCACCTTCTCCTTCTCCTTCTTCTACTTCTTCTGCTTCACCCTCCAGACTTCACCTTCTCCTTCTCCTTCTTCTACTTCTTCTGATTCACCCTCCAGACTTGACCTTCTCCTTCTCCTTCTTCTACTTATTCTGATTCACCCTCCAGACTTCACCTTCTTCTTCTCCTTCTTCTGCTTCTTCTGCTTCACCGTCCTGACTTCACCTTCTCCTTCTCCTTCTTCTACTTCTTTTGCTTCATCCCGCTGACATCACCTGCTCCTTCTCCTTCTTCTGCTTCTTCTGATTCACCCTCCTAACTTCACCTTCTCCTTCTCCTTCTTCTGCTTCTTCTGATTCACCCTCCTGACTTCACCTTCTCCTTCTCCTTCTTCTGCTTCTTCTGATTCACCCTCCAGACTTCACCTTCTCCTTCTCCTTCTTCTGCTTCTTCTGATTCACCCTCCAGACTTCACCTTCTCCTTCTCCTTCTTCTGATTCTTCTGATTCACCCTCCAGACTTCACCTTCTCCTTCTCCTTCTTCTGCTTCTTCTGATTCACCCTCCTGACCTCACCTTCTCCTTCTGCTTCTTCTACTTCTTCTGATTCACCCTCCTGACTTCACCTTCTCCTTCACCTTCTTCTACTTCTTCTGCTTCACCCTTCAGACTTCACCTTCTCCTTCTCCTTCTTCTGCTTCTTCTGATTCACCCTCCAGACATCTCCTTCTCCTTCTCCTTCTTCTGCTTCTTCTGATTCACCCTCCAGACTTCACCTTCTCCTTCTCCTTCTTCTGCTTCTTCTGATTCACCCTCCAGACTTCACCTTCTCCTTCTCCTTCTTCTACTTCTTCTGATTCACCCTCCAGACTTCACCTTCTCCATTTCCTTCTTCTGCTTCTTCTGATTCACCCTCCAGACTTCACCTTCTCCTTCTCCTTCGTCTACTTCTTCTGATTGACCCTCCAGACTACACCTTCTCCTTCTCCTTCTTCTACTTCTTCTGATTCACCCTCCTTACTTCACCTTCTCCTTCTCCTTCTTCTACTTCTTCTGCTTCACCCTCCAGACTTCACCTTCTCCTTCTCCTTCTTCTACTTCTTCTGATTCACCCTCCAGACTTCATCTTCTCCTTCTCCTTCTTCTGCTTCTTCTGATTCACCCTCCAGACTTCACCTTCTTCTTCTCCTTATTCTGCTTCTTCTGATTCACCCTCCTGACTTCACCTTCTCCTTCTCCATCTTCTAATTCTTCTGCTTCACCCTCCAGACTTCAACTTCTCCTTCTCCTTCTTCTACTTCTTCTGATTCACCCTCCAGTCTTCACCTTCTCCTTCTCCTTCTTCTGTTTCTTCTGCTTCACCCTCCAGACTTCACCTTCTCCTTCTCTTTCTTCTGCTTCTTCTGATTCACCCTCCAGACTTCACCTTCTCCTTCTCCTTCTTCTGATTCTTCTGATTCACCCTCCAGACTTCACCTTCTCCTTCTCCTTCTTCTGCTTCTTCTGATTCACCCTCCTGACTTCACCTTCTCCTTCTCCTTCTTCTACTTCTTCTGATTCACCCTCCTGACTTCACCTTCTCCTTCTCCTTCTTCTACTTCTTCTGCTTCACCCTCCAGACTTCACCTTCTCCTTCTCCTTCTTCTACTTCTTCTGATTCACCCTCCAGACTTGACCTTCTCCTTTTCCTTCTTCTACTTCTTCTGATTCACCCTCCAGACTTCACCTTCTCCTTCTTCTGCTTCTTCTGCTTCACCGTCCTGACTTCACCTTCTCCTTCTCCTTCTTCTACTTCTTCTGCTTCATCCCCCTGACATCACCTTCTCCTTCTCCTTCTTCTGATTCTTCTGATTCACCCTCCAGACTTCACCTTCTCCTTCTCCTTCTTCTGCTTCTTCTGATTCACCCTCCTGACTTCACCTTCTCCTTCTCCTTCTTCTACTTCTTCTGATTCACCCTCCTGACTTCACCTTCTCCTTCTCCTTCTTCTACTTCTTCTGCTTCACCCTCCAGACTTCACCTTCTCCTTCTCCTTCTTCTACTTCTTCTGATTCACCCTCCAGACTTGACCTTCTCCTTTTCCTTCTTCTACTTCTTCTGATTCACCCTCCAGACTTCACCTTCTCCTTCTTCTGCTTCTTCTGCTTCACCGTCCTGACTTCACCTTCTCCTTCTCCTTCTTCTACTTCTTCTGCTTCATCCCCCTGACATCACCTGCTCCTTCTCCTTCTTCTGCTTCTTCTGATTCACCCTCCTAACGTCACCTTCTCCTTCTCCTTCTTCTGCTTCTTCTGATTCACCCTCCTGACTTCACCTTCTCCTTCTCCTTCTTCTGCTTCTTCTGATTCACCCTCCAGACTTCACCTTCTCCTTCTCCTTCTTCTGCTTCTTCTGATTCACCCTCCAGACTTCACCTTCTCCTTCTCCTTCTTCTGCCTCTTCTGATTCACCCTCCAGACTACACCTTCTCCTTCTCCTTCTTCTACTTCTTCTGATTCACCCTCCAGACTTCACCTTCTCCTTCTCCTTCTTCTGTTTCTTCTGATTCACCCGCCAGACTTCACCTTCTCCTTCTCCTTCTTCTGCTTCTTCTGATTCACCCTCCAGACTTCACCTTCTCCTTCTCCTTCTTCTGCTTCTTCTGATTCACCCTCCAGACCTCACCTTCTTCTTCTCCTTCTTCTACTTCTTCTGATTCACCCTCCAGACTTAATCTTCTCCTTCTCCTTCTTCTGCTTCTTCTGATTCACCCTCCAGACTTCACCAATCCTTCTCCTTCTTCTGCTTCTTCTGATTCACCCTCCAGACTTCACCTTCTCCTTCTCCTTCTTCTACTTCTTCTGATTCACCCTCCAGACTTCACCTTCTCCTTCTCCTTCTTCTACTTCTTCTGATTCACCCTCCAGTCTTCACCTTCTCCTTCTCCTTCTTCTGTTTCTTCTGCTTCACCCTCCAGACTTCACCTTCTCCTTCTCTTTCTTCTGCTTCTTCTGATTCACCCTCCAGACTTCACCTTCTCCTTCTCCTTCTTCTGATTCTTCTGATTCACCCTACAGACGTCACCTTCTCCTTCTCCTTCTTCTGCTACTTCTGATTCACCCTCCTGATTTCACCTTCTCCTTCTCCTTCTTCTACTTCTTCTGATTCACCCTCCTGACTTCACCTTCTCCTTCTCCTTCTTCTGCTTCACCCTCCAGACTTCACCTTCTCCTTCTCCTTCTTCTACTTCTTCTGATTCACCCTCCAGACTTCACCTTCTCCTTCTCCTTCTTCTGCTTCTTCTGATTCACCCTCCAGACTTCACCTTCTCCTTCTCCTTATTCTGCTTCTTCTCATTCACCCTCCAGACTTCACCTTCTCCTTCTCCTTCTTCTGCTTCTTCTGATTCACCCTCCAGACTTCACCTTCTCCTTCTACTTCTTCTGCTTCTTCTGATTCACCCTCCAGACTTCACCTTCTCCTTCTCCTTCCTCTGCTTCTTCTGATTCACCCTCCAGACTTCACCTTCTCCTTCTCCTTCTTCTACTTCTTCTGATTCACACTCCAGACTTCACCATCTCCTTCTCTTTCTTCTGCTTCTTCTGATTCACCCTCCAGACTTCACATTCTCCTTCTCCTTCTTCTGATTCTTCTGATTCACCCTCCAGACTTCACCTTCTCCTTCTCCTTCTTCTGCTTCTTCTGATTCACCCTCCTGACTTCACCTTCTCCTTCTCCTTCTTCTACTTCTTCTGATTCACCCTCCTGACTTCACATTCTCCTTCTCCTTCTTCTACTTCTTCTGCTTCACCCTCCAGACTTCACCTTCTCCTTCTCCTTCTTCTACTTCTTCTGATTCAACCTCCAGACTTCACCTTCTCCTTCTCCTTCTTCTACTTCTTCTGATTCACCCTCCAGACTTCACCTTCTACTTCTCCTTCTTCTACTTCTTCTGATTCACCCTCCAGACTTCACCTTCTCCTTCTCCTTCTTCTGCTTCTTCTGATTCACCCTCCAGACTTCACCTTCTCCTTCTCCTTATTCTGCTTCTTCTGATTCACCCTCCAGACTTCTCCTTCTCCTTCTCCTTCTTCTGCTTCTTCTGATTCACCCTCCAGACTTCACCTTCTCCTTCTCCTTCTTCTGCTTCTTCTGATTCACCCTCCAGACTTCACCTTCTCCTTCTCCTTCTTCTACTTCTTCTGATTCACCCTCCAGACTTCACCTTCTCCATCTCCTTCTTCTGCTTCTTCTGATTCACCCTCCAGACTTCACCTTCTCCTTCTCCTTCGTCTACTTCTTCTGATTCACCCTCCAGACTACACCTTCTCCTTCTCCTTCTTCTACTTCTTCTGATTCACCCTCCAGACTTCACCTTCTCCTTCTCCTTCTTCTGTTTCTTCTGATTCACCGTCCAGACTTCACCTTCTCCTTCTCCTTCTTCTACTACTTCTGATTCACCCTCCAGACTTCACCTTCTCCTTCTCCTTCTTCTGCTTCTTCTGATTCACCCTCCAGACTTCATCTTCTCCTTCTCCTTCTTCTGCTTCTTCTGATTCACCCTCCAGACTTCACCTTCTCCTTCTCCTTCTTCTGCTTCTTCTGATTCACCCTCCAGACTTCACCTTCTCCTTCTCCTTCTTCTTTTTCTTCTGCTTCACCCTCCAGACTTCACCTTCTCCTTCTCTTTCTTCTGCTTCTTCTGATTCACACTCCAGACTTCACCTTCTCCTTCTCCTTCTTCTGATTCTTCTGATTCACCCTCCAGACTTCACCTTCTCCTTCTCCTTCTTCTGCTTCTTCTGAATCACCCTCCTGACTTCACCTTCTCCTTCTCCTTCTTCTACTTCTTCTGATTCACCCTCCTGACTTCACCTTCTCCTTCTCCTTCTTCTACTTCTTCTGCTTCACCCTCCTGACTTCACCTTCTCCTTCTCCTTCTTCTACTTCTTCTGATTCACCCTCCTGACTTCACCTTCTCCTTCTCCTTATTCTGCTTCTTCTGATTCACCCTCCAGACTTCACCTTCTCCTTCTCCTGATTCTGCTTCTTCTGATTCACCCTCCAGACTTCACCTTCTCCTTCTCCTTCTTCTGCTTCTTCTGATTCACCCTCCTGACTTCACCTTCTCCTTCTCCTTCTTCTACTTCTTCTGATTCACCCTCCTGACTTCACCTTCTCCTTCTCCTTCTTCTACTTCTTCTGCTTCACCCTCCAGACTTCACCTTCTCCTTCTCCTTCTTCTGCTTCTTCTGATTCACCCTCCATACTTCACCTTCACTTCTCCTTATTCTGCTTCTTCTGATTCACCCTCCAGACTTCAACTTCTCCTTCTCCTTCTTCTGCTCCTTCTGATTCACCCTCCAGACTTCACCTTCTCCTTCTCCTTCTTCTGCTTCTTCTGATTCACCCTCCAGACTTCACCTTCTCCTTCTCCTTCTTCTACTTCTTCTGATTCACCCTCCAGACTTCACCTTCTCCTTCTCTTTATTCTGCTTCTTCTGATTCACCCTCCAGATTTCATCTTCTCCTTCTCCTTCTTCTGCTTCTTCTGATTCACCCTCCATACTTCACCTTCAATTCTCCTTATTCTGCTTCTTCTGATTCACCCTCCAGACTTCAACTTCTCCTTCTCCTTCTTCTGCTTCTTCTGATTCACCCTCCAGACTTCACCTTCTCCTTCTCCTTCTTCTGCTTCTTCTGATTCACCCTCCAGACTTCACCTTCTCCTTCTCCTTCTTCTACTTCTTCTGATTCACCCTCCAGACTTCACCTTCTGCTTCTCCTTCTTCTACTTCTTCTGATTCACCCTCCAGACCTCACCTTCTCCTTCTCCTTCTTCTGCTTCTTCTGATTCACCCTCCATACTTCACCTTCACTTCTCCTTATTCTGCTTCTTCTGATTCACCCTCCAGACTTCACCTTCTCCTTCTCCTTCTTCTACTTCTTCTGCTTCACCCTCCTGACTTCACCTTCTCCTTCTCCTTCTTCTACTTCTTCTGATTCACCCTCCAGACTTCATCTTCTCCTTCTCCTTCTTCTGCTTCTTCTGATTCACCCTCCAGACTTCACATTCTCCTTCTCCTTATTCTGCTTCTTCTGATTCACCCTCCAGACTTCACCTTCTCCTTCTCCTGATTCTGCTTCTTCTGATTCACCCTCCAGACTTCACCTTCTCCTTCTCCTTCTTCTGCTTCTTCTGATTCACCCTCCTGACTTCACCTTCTCCTTCTCCTTCTTCTACTTCTTCTGATTCACCCTCCTGACTTCACCTTCTCCTTCTCCTTCTTCTACTTCTTCTGCTTCACCCTCCAGACTTCACCTTCTCCTTCTCCTTCTTCTACTTCTTCTGATTCACCCTCCAGACCTCACCTTCTCCTTCTCCTTCTTCTGCTTCTTCTGATTCACCCTCCATACTTCACCTTCACTTCTCCTTATTCTGCTTCTTCTGATTCACCCTCCAGACTTCAACTTCTCCTTCTCCTTCTTCTGCTTCTTCTGATTCACCCTCCAGACTTCACCTTCTCCTTTTCCTTCTTCTGCTTCTTCTGATTCACCCTCCAGACTTCACCTTCTCCTTCTCCTTCTTCTACTTCTTCTGATTCACCCTCCAGACTTCACCTTCTCCTTCTCTTTCTTCTGCTTCTTCTGATTCACCCTCCAGATTTCATCTTCTCCTTCTCCTTCTTCTGCTTCTTCTGAATCTCCCTCCAGACTTCACCTTCTCCTTCTCCTTCTTCTGCTTCTTCTGATTCACCCTCCAGACTTCACCTTCTCCTTCTCCTTCTTCTACTTCTTCTGATTCACCCTCCAGACCTCACCTTCTCCTTCTCCTTCTTCTACTTCTTCTGATTCACCCTCCAGATTTCATCTTCTCCTTCTCCTTCTTCTGCTTCTTCTGATTCACCCTCCAGACTTCACCTTCTCCTTCTCCTTCTTCTGCTTCTTCTGATTCACCCTCCTGACTTCACCTTCTCCTTCTCCTTCTACTTCTTCTGATTCACCCTCCTGACTTCACCTTCTCCTTCTCCTTCTTCTACTTCTTCTGCTTCACCCTCCAGACTTCACCTTCTCCTTCTCCTTCTTCTACTTCTTCTGATTCACCCTCCAGACTTGACCTTCTCCTTCTCCTTCTTCTACTTCTTCTGATTCACCCTCCAGACTTCACCTTCTCCTTCTCCTTCTTCTGCTTCTTCTGCTTCACCGTCCTGACTTCACCTTCTCCTTCTCCTTCTTCTACTTCTTCTGCTTCATCCCCCTGACATCACCTGCTCCTTCTCCTTCTTCTGCTTCTTCTGATTCACACTCCTAACTTCACCTTCTCCTTCTCCTTCTTCTGCTTCTTCTGATTCACCCTCCTGACTTCACCTTCTCCTTCTCCTTCTTCTACTTCTTCTGATTCACCCTCCAGACTTCACCTTCTCCTTCTCTTTCTTCTGCTTCTTCTGATTCACCCTCCAGACTTCACCTTCAATTCTCCTTATTCTGCTTCTTCTGATTCACCCTCCAGACTTCAACTTCTCCTTCTCCTTCTTCTGCTTCTTCTGATTCACCCTCCAGACTTCACCTTCTCCTTCTCCTTCTTCTGCTTCTTCTGATTCACCCTCCAGACTTCACCTTCTCCTTCTCCTTCTTCTACTTCTTCTGATTCACCCTCCAGACTTCACCTTCTGCTTCTCCTTCTTCTACTTCTTCTGATTCACCCTCCAGACCTCACCTTCTCCTTCTCCTTCTTCTGCTTCTTCTGATTCACCCTCCATACTTCACCTTCACTTCTCCTTATTCTGCTTCTTCTGATTCACCCTCCAGACTTCACCTTCTCCTTCTCCTTCTTCTACTTCTTCTGCTTCACCCTCCTGACTTCACCTTCTCCTTCTCCTTCTTCTACTTCTTCTGATTCACCCTCCAGACTTCATCTTCTCCTTCTCCTTCTTCTGCTTCTTCTGATTCACCCTCCAGACTTCACATTCTCCTTCTCCTTATTCTGCTTCTTCTGATTCACCCTCCAGACTTCACCTTCTCCTTCTCCTGATTCTGCTTCTTCTGATTCACCCTCCAGACTTCACCTTCTCCTTCTCCTTCTTCTGCTTCTTCTGATTCACCCTCCTGACTTCACCTTCTCCTTCTCCTTCTTCTACTTCTTCTGATTCACCCTCCTGACTTCACCTTCTCCTTCTCCTTCTTCTACTTCTTCTCCTTCACCCTCCAGACTTCACCTTCTCCTTCTCCTTCTTCTACTTCTTCTGATTCACCCTCCAGACCTCACCTTCTCCTTCTCCTTCTTCTGCTTCTTCTGATTCACCCTCCATACTTCACCTTCACTTCTCCTTATTCTGCTTCTTCTGATTCACCCTCCAGACTTCAACTTCTCCTTCTCCTTCTTCTGCTTCTTCTGATTCACCCTCCAGACTTCACCTTCTCCTTTTCCTTCTTCTGCTTCTTCTGATTCACCCTCCAGACTTCACCTTCTCCTTCTCCTTCTTCTACTTCTTCTGATTCACCCTCCAGACTTCACCTTCTCCTTCTCTTTCTTCTGCTTCTTCTGATTCACCCTCCAGATTTCATCTTCTCCTTCTCCTTCTTCTGCTTCTTCTGAATCTCCCTCCAGACTTCACCTTCTCCTTCTCCTTCTTCTGCTTCTTCTGATTCACCCTCCAGACTTCACCTTCTCCTTCTCCTTCTTCTACTTCTTCTGATTCACCCTCCAGACCTCACCTTCTCCTTCTCCTTCTTCTACTTCTTCTGATTCACCCTCCAGATTTCATCTTCTCCTTCTCCTTCTTCTGCTTCTTCTGATTCACCCTCCAGACTTCACCTTCTCCTTCTCCTTCTTCTGCTTCTTCTGATTCACCCTCCTGACTTCACCTTCTCCTTCTCCTTCTACTTCTTCTGATTCACCCTCCTGACTTCACCTTCTCCTTCTCCTTCTTCTACTTCTTCTGCTTCACCCTCCAGACTTCACCTTCTCCTTCTCCTTCTTCTACTTCTTCTGATTCACCCTCCAGACTTGACCTTCTCCTTCTCCTTCTTCTACTTCTTCTGATTCACCCTCCAGACTTCACCTTCTCCTTCTCCTTCTTCTGCTTCTTCTGCTTCACCGTCCTGACTTCACCTTCTCCTTCTCCTTCTTCTACTTCTTCTGCTTCATCCCCCTGACATCACCTGCTCCTTCTCCTTCTTCTGCTTCTTCTGATTCACACTCCTAACTTCACCTTCTCCTTCTCCTTCTTCTGCTTCTTCTGATTCACCCTCCTGACTTCACCTTCTCCTTCTCCTTCTTCTACTTCTTCTGATTCACCCTCCAGACTTCACCTTCTCCTTCTCTTTCTTCTGCTTCTTCTGATTCACCCTCCAGACTTCACCTTCTCCTTCTCCTTCTTCTGATTCTTCTGATTCACCCTCCAGACTTCACCTTCTCCTTCTCCTTCTTCTGCTTCTTCTGATTCACCCTCCTGACTTCACCTTCTCCTTCTCCTTCTTCTACTTCTTCTGATTCACCCTCCTGACTTCACCTTCTCCTTCTCCTTCTTCTACTTCTTCTGCTTCACCCTCCAGACTTCAGCTTCTCCTTCTCCTTCTTCTACTTCTTCTGATTCACCCTCCAGACTTGACCTTCTCCTTCTCCTTCTTCTACTTATTCTGATTCACCCTCCAGACTTCACCTTCTCCTTCTCCTTCTTCTGCTTCTTCTGCTTCACCGTCCTGACTTCACCTTCTCCTTCTCCTTCTTCTACTTCTTTTGCTTCATCCCGCTGACATCACCTGCTCCTTCTCCTTCTTCTGCTTCTTCTGATTCACCCTCCTAACTTCACCTTCTCCTTCTCCTTCTTCTGATTCACCCTCCAGACTTCACCTTCTCCTTCTCCTTCTTCTGCTTCTTCTGATTCACCCTCCTGACCTCACCTTCTCCTTCTCCTTCTTCTACTTCTTCTGATTCACCCTCCTGACTTCACCTTCTCCTTCTCCTTCTTCTACTTCTTCTGCTTCACCCTTCAGACTTCACCTTCTCCTTCTCCTTCTTCTGCTTCTTCTGATTCACCCTCCAGACTTCTCCTTCTCCTTCTCCTTCTTCTGCTTCTTCTGATTCACCCTCCAGACTTCACCTTCTCCTTCTCCTTCTTCTGCTTCTTCTGATTCACCCTCCAGACTTCACCTTCTCCTTCTCCTTCTTCTACTTCTTCTGATTCACCCTCCAGACTTCACCTTCTCCATTTCCTTCTTCTGCTTCTTCTGATTCACCCTCCAGACTTCACCTTCTCCTTCTCCTTCGTCTACTTCTTCTGATTGACCCTCCAGACTACACCTTCTCCTTCTCCTTCTTCTACTTCTTCTGATTCACCCTCCTGACTTCACCTTCTCCTTCTCCTTCTTCTACTTCTTCTGCTTCACCCTCCAGACTTCACCTTCTCCTTCTCCTTCTTCTACTTCTTCTGATTCACCCTCCAGACTTCATCTTCTCCTTCTCCTTCTTCTGCTTCTTCTGATTCACCCTCCAGACTTCACCTTCTTCTTCTCCTTATTCTGCTTCTTCTGATTCACCCTCCAGACTTCACCTTCTCCTTCTCCTTATTCTGCTTCTTCTGATTCACCCTCCAGACTTCACCTTCTCCTTCTCCTGATTCTGCTTCTTCTGATTCACCCTCCAGACTTCACCTTCTCCTTCTCCTTCTTCTACTTCTTCTGCTTCACCCTCCAGACTTCACCTTCTCCTTCTCCTTCTTCTACTTCTTCTGATTCACCCTCCAGACTTCACCTTCTCCTTCTCCTTCTTCTGCTTCTTCTGATTCACCCTCCAGACTTCTCCTTCTCCTTCTCCTTCTTCTGCTTCTTCTGATTCACCCTCCAGACTTCACCTTCTCCTTCTCCTTCTTCTGCTTCTTCTGATTCACCCTCCAGACTTCACCTTCTCCTTCTCCTTCTTCTACTTCTTCTGATTCACCCTCCAGACTTCACCTTCTCCATTTCCTTCTTCTGCTTCTTCTGATTCACCCTCCAGACTTCACCTTCTCCTTCTCCTTCGTCTACTTCTTCTGATTGACCCTCCAGACTACACCTTCTCCTTCTCCTTCTTCTACTTCTTCTGATTCACCCTCCTGACTTCACCTTCTCCTTCTCCTTCTTCTACTTCTTCTGCTTCACCCTCCAGACTTCACCTTCTCCTTCTCCTTCTTCTACTTCTTCTGATTCACCCTCCAGACTTCATCTTCTCCTTCTCCTTCTTCTGCTTCTTCTGATTCACCCTCCAGACTTCACCTTCTTCTTCTCCTTATTCTGCTTCTTCTGATTCACCCTCCAGACTTCACCTTCTCCTTCTCCTTATTCTGCTTCTTCTGATTCACCCTCCAGACTTCACCTTCTCCTTCTCCTGATTCTGCTTCTTCTGATTCACCCTCCAGACTTCACCTTCTCCTTCTCCTTCTTCTACTTCTTCTGCTTCACCCTCCAGACTTCACCTTCTCCTTCTCCTTCTTCTACTTCTTCTGATTCACCCTCCAGACTTCACCTTCTCCTTCTCCTTCTTCTGCTTCTTCTGATTCACCCTCCATACTTCACCTTCACTTCTCCTTATTCTGCTTCTTCTGATTCACCCTCCAGACTTCAACTTCTCCTTCTCCTTCTTCTGCTTCTTCTGATTCACCCTCCAGACTTCACCTTCTCCTTCTCCTTCTTCTGCTTCTTCTGATTCACCCTCCAGACTTCACCTTCTCCTTCTCCTTCTTCTGCTTCTTCTGATTCACCCTCCAGACTTCACCTTCTCCTTCCCCTTCTTCTACTTCTTCTGATTCACCCTCCAGACTTCACCTTCTCCTTCTCTTTCTTCTGCTTCTTCTGATTCACCCTCCAGATTTCATCTTCTCCTTCTCCTTCTTCTGCTTCTTCTGATTCACCCTCCAGACTTCACCTTCTCCTTCTCCTTCTTCTGCTTCTTCTGATTCACCCTCCAGACTTCACCTTCTCCTTCTCCTTCTTCTGCTTCTTCTGATTCACCCTCCAGACTTCACCTTCTCCTTCTCCTTCTTCTACTTCTTCTGATTCACCCTCAAGACCTCACCTTCTCCTTCTCCTTCTTCTACTTCTTCTGATTCACCCTCCAGATTTCATCTTCTCCTTCTCCTTCTTCTGCTTCTTCTGAATCACCCTCCTGACTTCACCTTCTCCTTCTCCTTCTTCTACTTCTTCTGATTCACCCTCCTGACTTCACCTTCTCCTTCTCCTTCTTCTACTTCTTCTGCTTCACCCTCCTGACTTCACCTTCTCCTTCTCCTTCTTCTACTTCTTCTGATTCACCCTCCAGACTTCATCTTCTCCTTCTCCTTCTTCTGCTTCTTCTGATTCACCCTCCAGACTTCACCTTCTCCTTCTCCTTATTCTGCTTCTTCTGATTCACCCTCCAGACTTCACCTTCTCCTTCTCCTGATTCTGCTTCTTCTGATTCACCCTCCAGACTTCACCTTCTCCTTCTCCTTCTTCTGCTTCTTCTGATTCACCCTCCTGACTTCACCTTCTCCTTCTCCTTCTTCTACTTCTTCTGATTCACCCTCCTGACTTCACCTTCTCCTTCTCCTTCTTCTACTTCTTCTGCTTCACCCTCCAGACTTCACCTTCTCCTTCTCCTTCTTCTACTTCTTCTGATTCACCCTCCAGACCTCACCTTCTCCTTCTCCTTCTTCTGCTTCTTCTGATTCACCCTCCATACTTCACCTTCACTTCTCCTTATTCTGCTTCTTCTGATTCACCCTCCAGACTTCAACTTCTCCTTCTCCTTCTTCTGCTTCTTCTGATTCACCCTCCAGACTTCACCTTCTCCTTCTCCTTCTTCTGCTTCTTCTGATTCACCCTCCAGACTTCACCTTCTCCTTCTCCTTCTTCTACTTCTTCTGATTCACCCTCCAGACTTCACCTTCTCCTTCTCTTTCTTCTGCTTCTTCTGATTCACCCTCCAGATTTCATCTTCTCCTTCTCCTTCTTCTGCTTCTTCTGATTCACCCTCCAGACTTCACCTTCTCCTTCTCCTTCTTCTGCTTCTTCTGAATCTCCCTCCAGACTTCACCTTCTCCTTCTCCTTCTTCTGCTTCTTCTGATTCACCCTCCAGACTTCACCTTCTCCTTCTCCTTCTTCTACTTCTTCTGATTCACCCTCCAGACCTCACCTTCTCCTTCTCCTTCTTCTACTTCTTCTGATTCACCCTCCAGACTTGACCTTCTCCTTCTCCTTCTTCTACTTCTTCTGATTCACCCTCCAGACTTCACCTTCTCCTTCTCCTTCTTCTGCTTCTTCTGCTTCACCGTCCTGACTTCACCTTCTCCTTCTCCTTCTTCTACTTCTTCTGCTTCATCCCCCTGACATCACCTGCTCCTTCTCCATCTTCTGCTTCTTCTGATTCACACTCCTAACTTCACCTTCTCCTTCTCCTTCTTCTGCTTCTTCTGATTCACCCTCCTGACTTCACCTTCTCCTTCTCCTTCTTCTGCTTCTTCTGATTCACCCTCCAGACTTCACCTTCTCCTTCTCTTTCTTCTGCTTCTTCTGATTCACCCTCCAGACTTCACCTTCTCCTTCTCCTTCTTCTGATTCTTCTGATTCACCCTCCAGACTTCACCTTCTCCTTCTCCTTCTTCTGCTTCTTCTGATTCACCCTCCTGACTTCACCTTCTCCTTCTCCTTCTTCTACTTCTTCTGATTCACCCTCCTGACTTCACCTTCTCCTTCTCCTTCTTCTACTTCTTCTGCTTCACCTTCCAGACTTCACCTTCTCCTTCTCCTTCTTCTACTTCTTCTGATTCACCCTCCAGACTTGACCTTCTCCTTCTCCTTCTTCTACTTATTCTGATTCACCCTCCAGACTTCACCTTCTCCTTCTCCTTCTTCTGCTTCTTCTGCTTCACCGTCCTGACTTCACCTTCTCCTTCTCCTTCTTCTACTTCTTTTGCTTCATCCCGCTGACATCACCTGCTCCTTCTCCTTCTTCTGCTTCTTCTGATTCACCCTCCTAACTTCACCTTCTCCTTCTCCTTCTTCTGCTTCTTCTGATTCACCCTCCTGACTTCACCTTCTCCTTCTCCTTCTTCTGCTTCTTCTGATTCACCCTCCAGACTTCACCTTCTCCTTCTCCTTCTTCTGCTTCTTCTGATTCACCCTCCAGACTTCACCTTCTCCTTCTCCTTCTTCTGATTCTTCTGATTCACCCTCCAGACTTCACCTTCTCCTTCTCCTTCTTCTGCTTCTTCTGATTCACCCTCCTGAACTCACCTTCTCCTTCTCCTTCTTCTACTTCTTCTGATTCACCCTCCTGACTTCACCTTCTCCTTCTCCTTCTTCTACTTCATCTGCTTCACCCTTCAGACTTCACCTTCTCCTTCTCCTTCTTCTGCTTCTTCTGATTCACCCTCCAGACTTCTCCTTCTCCTTCTCCTTCTTCTGCTTCTTCTGATTCACCCTCCAGACTTCACCTTCTCCTTCTCCTTCTTCTGCTTCTTCTGATTCACCCTCCAGACTTCACCTTCTCCTTCTCCTTCTTCTACTTCTTCTGATTCACCCTCCAGACTTCACCTTCTCCATTTCCTTCTTCTGCTTCTTCTGATTCACCCTCCAGACTTCACCTTCTCCTTCTCCTTCGTCTACTTCTTCTGATTGACCCTCCAGACTACACCTTCTCCTTCTCCTTCTTCTACTTCTTCTGATTCACCCTCCTGACTTCACCTTCTCCTTCTCCTTCTTCTACTTCTTCTGCTTCACCCTCCAGACTTCACCTTCTCCTTCTCCTTCTTCTACTTCTTCTGATTCACCCTCCAGACTTCATCTTCTCCTTCTCCTTCTTCTGCTTCTTCTGATTCACCCTCCAGACTTCACCTTCTTCTTCTCCTTATTCTGCTTCTTCTGATTCACCCTCCAGACTTCACCTTCTCCTTCTCCTTATTCTGCTTCTTCTGATTCACCCTCCAGACTTCACCTTCTCCTTCTCCTGATTCTGCTTCTTCTGATTCACCCTCCAGACTTCACCTTCTCCTTCTCCTTCTTCTACTTCTTCTGCTTCACCCTCCAGACTTCACCTTCTCCTTCTCCTTCTTCTACTTCTTCTGATTCACCCTCCAGACTTCACCTTCTCCTTCTCCTTCTTCTGCTTCTTCTGATTCACCCTCCAGACTTCTCCTTCTCCTTCTCCTTCTTCTGCTTCTTCTGATTCACCCTCCAGACTTCACCTTCTCCTTCTCCTTCTTCTGCTTCTTCTGATTCACCCTCCAGACTTCACCTTCTCCTTCTCCTTCTTCTACTTCTTCTGATTCACCCTCCAGACTTCACCTTCTCCATTTCCTTCTTCTGCTTCTTCTGATTCACCCTCCAGACTTCACCTTCTCCTTCTCCTTCGTCTACTTCTTCTGATTGACCCTCCAGACTACACCTTCTCCTTCTCCTTCTTCTACTTCTTCTGATTCACCCTCCTGACTTCACCTTCTCCTTCTCCTTCTTCTACTTCTTCTGCTTCACCCTCCAGACTTCACCTTCTCCTTCTCCTTCTTCTACTTCTTCTGATTCACCCTCCAGACTTCACTTCTCCTTCTCCTTCTTCTGCTTCTTCTGATTCACCCTCCAGACTTCACCTTCTTCTTCTCCTTATTCTGCTTCTTCTGATTCACCCTCCAGACTTCACCTTCTCCTTCTCCTTATTCTGCTTCTTCTGATTCACCCTCCAGACTTCACCTTCTCCTTCTCCTGATTCTGCTTCTTCTGATTCACCCTCCAGACTTCACCTTCTCCTTCTCCTTCTTTTACTTCTTCTGCTTCACCCTCCAGACTTCACCTTCTCCTTCTCCTTCTTCTACTTCTTCTGATTCACCCTCCAGACTTCACCTTCTCCTTCTCCTTCTTCTGCTTCTTCTGATTCACCCTCCATACTTCACCTTCACTTCTCCTTATTCTGCTTCTTCTGATTCACCCTCCAGACTTTAACTTCTCCTTCTCCTTCTTCTGCTACATCTGATTCACCCTCCAGACTTCACCTTCTCCTTCTCCTTCTTCTGCTTCTTCTGATTCACCCTCCAGACTTCACCTTCTCCTTCTCCTTCTTCTGCTTCTTCTGATTCACCCTCCAGACTTCACCTTCTCCTTCTCCTTCTTCTACTTCTTCTGATTCACCCTCCAGACTTCACCTTCTCCTTCTCTTTCTTCTGCTTCTTCTGATTCACCCTCCAGATTTCATCTTCTACTTCTCCTTCTTCTGCTTCTTCTGATTCACCCTCCAGACTTCACCTTCTCCTTCTCCTTCTTCTGCTTCTTCTGATTCACCCTCCAGACTTCACCTTCTCCTTCTCCTTCTTCTGCTTCTTCTGATTCACCCTCCAGACTTCACCTTCTCCTTCTCCTTCTTCTACTTCTTCTGATTCACCCTCAAGACCTCACCTTCTCCTTCTCCTTCTTCTACTTCTTCTGATTCACCCTCCAGATTTCATCTTCTCCTTCTCCTTCTTCTGCTTCTTCTGATTCACCCTCCAGACTTCACCTTCTCCTTCTCCTTCTTCTGCTTCTTCTGATTCACCCTCCTGACTTCACCTTCTCCTTCTCCTTCTTCTACTTCTTCTGATTCACCCTCCTGACTTCACCTTCTCCTTCTCCTTCTTCTACTTCTTCTGCTTCACCCTCCAGACTTCACCTTCTCCTTCTCCTTCTTCTACTTCTTCTGATTCACCCTCCAGACTTGACCTTCTCCTTCTCCTTCTTCTACTTCTTCTGATTCACCCTCCAGACTTCACCTTCTCCTTCTCCTTCTTCTGCTTCTTCTGCTTCACCGTCCTGACTTCACCTTCTCCTTCTCCTTCTTCTACTTCTTCTGCTTCATCCCCCTGACATCACCTGCTCCTTCTACTTCTTCTGCTTCTTCTGATTCACCCTCCTGACTTCACCTTCTCCTTCTCCTTCCTCTGCTTCTTCTGATTCAGCCTCCAGACTTCACCTTCTCCTTCTCCTTCTTCTGCTTCTTCTGATTCACCCTCCTGACTTCACCTTCTCCTTCTCCTTCTTCTACTTCTTCTGATTCACCCTCCTGACTTCACCTTCTCCTTCTCCTTCTTCTACTTCTTCTGCTTCACCCTCCAGACTTCACCTTCTCCTTCTCCTTCTTCTACTTCTTCTGATTCACCCTCCAGACTTGACCTTCTCCTTCTCCTTCTTCTACTTATTCTGATTCACCCTCCAGACTTCACCTTCTCCTTCTCCTTCTTCTGCTTCTTCTGCTTCACCGTCCTGACTTCACCTTCTCCTTCTCCTTCTTCCACTTCTTCTGCTTCATCCCGCTGACATCACCTGCTCCTTCTCCTTCTTCTGCTTCTTCTGATTCACCCTCCTAACTTCACCTTCTCCTTCTCCTTCTTCTGCTTCTTCTGATTCACCCTCCTGACTTCACCTTCTCCTTCTCCTTCTTCTACTTCTTCTGATTCACCCTCCAGACTTCACCTTCTCCTTCTCTTTCTTCTGCTTCTTCTGATTCACCCTCCAGACTTCACCTTCAATTCTCCTTATTCTGCTTCTTCTGATTCACCCTCCAGACTTCAACTTCTCCTTCTCCTTCTTCTGCTTCTTCTGATTCACCCTCCAGACTTCACCTTCTCCTTCTCCTTCTTCTGCTTCTTCTGATTCACCCTCCAGACTTCACCTTCTCCTTCTCCTTCTTCTACTTCTTCTGATTCACCCTCCAGACTTCACCTTCTGCTTCTCCTTCTTCTACTTCTTCTGATTCACCCTCCAGACCTCACCTTCTCCTTCTCCTTCTTCTGCTTCTTCTGATTCACCCTCCATACTTCACCTTCACTTCTCCTTATTCTGCTTCTTCTGATTCACCCTCCAGACTTCACCTTCTCCTTCTCCTTCTTCTACTTCTTCTGCTTCACCCTCCTGACTTCACCTTCTCCTTCTCCTTCTTCTACTTCTTCTGATTCACCCTCCAGACTTCATCTTCTCCTTCTCCTTCTTCTGCTTCTTCTGATTCACCCTCCAGACTTCACATTCTCCTTCTCCTTATTCTGCTTCTTCTGATTCACCCTCCAGACTTCACCTTCTCCTTCTCCTGATTCTGCTTCTTCTGATTCACCCTCCAGACTTCACCTTCTCCTTCTCCTTCTTCTGCTTCTTCTGATTCACCCTCCTGACTTCACCTTCTCCTTCTCCTTCTTCTACTTCTTCTGATTCACCCTCCTGACTTCACCTTCTCCTTCTCCTTCTTCTACTTCTTCTCCTTCACCCTCCAGACTTCACCTTCTCCTTCTCCTTCTTCTACTTCTTCTGATTCACCCTCCAGACCTCACCTTCTCCTTCTCCTTCTTCTGCTTCTTCTGATTCACCCTCCATACTTCACCTTCACTTCTCCTTATTCTGCTTCTTCTGATTCACCCTCCAGACTTCAACTTCTCCTTCTCCTTCTTCTGCTTCTTCTGATTCACCCTCCAGACTTCACCTTCTCCTTTTCCTTCTTCTGCTTCTTCTGATTCACCCTCCAGACTTCACCTTCTCCTTCTCCTTCTTCTACTTCTTCTGATTCACCCTCCAGACTTCACCTTCTCCTTCTCTTTCTTCTGCTTCTTCTGATTCACCCTCCAGATTTCATCTTCTCCTTCTCCTTCTTCTGCTTCTTCTGAATCTCCCTCCAGACTTCACCTTCTCCTTCTCCTTCTTCTGCTTCTTCTGATTCACCCTCCAGACTTCACCTTCTCCTTCTCCTTCTTCTACTTCTTCTGATTCACCCTCCAGACCTCACCTTCTCCTTCTCCTTCTTCTACTTCTTCTGATTCACCCTCCAGATTTCATCTTCTCCTTCTCCTTCTTCTGCTTCTTCTGATTCACCCTCCAGACTTCACCTTCTCCTTCTCCTTCTTCTGCTTCTTCTGATTCACCCTCCTGACTTCACCTTCTCCTTCTCCTTCTACTTCTTCTGATTCACCCTCCTGACTTCACCTTCTCCTTCTCCTTCTTCTACTTCTTCTGCTTCACCCTCCAGACTTCACCTTCTCCTTCTCCTTCTTCTACTTCTTCTGATTCACCCTCCAGACTTGACCTTCTCCTTCTCCTTCTTCTACTTCTTCTGATTCACCCTCCAGACTTCACCTTCTCCTTCTCCTTCTTCTGCTTCTTCTGCTTCACCGTCCTGACTTCACCTTCTCCTTCTCCTTCTTCTACTTCTTCTGCTTCATCCCCCTGACATCACCTGCTCCTTCTCCTTCTTCTGCTTCTTCTGATTCACACTCCTAACTTCACCTTCTCCTTCTCCTTCTTCTGCTTCTTCTGATTCACCCTCCTGACTTCACCTTCTCCTTCTCCTTCTTCTACTTCTTCTGATTCACCCTCCAGACTTCACCTTCTCCTTCTCTTTCTTCTGCTTCTTCTGATTCACCCTCCAGACTTCACCTTCTCCTTCTCCTTCTTCTGATTCTTCTGATTCACCCTCCAGACTTCACCTTCTCCTTCTCCTTCTTCTGCTTCTTCTGATTCACCCTCCTGACTTCACCTTCTCCTTCTCCTTCTTCTACTTCTTCTGATTCACCCTCCTGACTTCACCTTCTCCTTCTCCTTCTTCTACTTCTTCTGCTTCACCCTCCAGACTTCAGCTTCTCCTTCTCCTTCTTCTACTTCTTCTGATTCACCCTCCAGACTTGACCTTCTCCTTCTCCTTCTTCTACTTATTCTGATTCACCCTCCAGACTTCACCTTCTCCTTCTCCTTCTTCTGCTTCTTCTGCTTCACCGTCCTGACTTCACCTTCTCCTTCTCCTTCTTCTACTTCTTTTGCTTCATCCCGCTGACATCACCTGCTCCTTCTCCTTCTTCTGCTTCTTCTGATTCACCCTCCTAACTTCACCTTCTCCTTCTCCTTCTTCTGATTCACCCTCCAGACTTCACCTTCTCCTTCTCCTTCTTCTGCTTCTTCTGATTCACCCTCCTGACCTCACCTTCTCCTTCTCCTTCTTCTACTTCTTCTGATTCACCCTCCTGACTTCACCTTCTCCTTCTCCTTCTTCTACTTCTTCTGCTTCACCCTTCAGACTTCACCTTCTCCTTCTCCTTCTTCTGCTTCTTCTGATTCACCCTCCAGACTTCTCCTTCTCCTTCTCCTTCTTCTGCTTCTTCTGATTCACCCTCCAGACTTCACCTTCTCCTTCTCCTTCTTCTGCTTCTTCTGATTCACCCTCCAGACTTCACCTTCTCCTTCTCCTTCTTCTACTTCTTCTGATTCACCCTCCAGACTTCACCTTCTCCATTTCCTTCTTCTGCTTCTTCTGATTCACCCTCCAGACTTCACCTTCTCCTTCTCCTTCGTCTACTTCTTCTGATTGACCCTCCAGACTACACCTTCTCCTTCTCCTTCTTCTACTTCTTCTGATTCACCCTCCTGACTTCACCTTCTCCTTCTCCTTCTTCTACTTCTTCTGCTTCACCCTCCAGACTTCACCTTCTCCTTCTCCTTCTTCTACTTCTTCTGATTCACCCTCCAGACTTCATCTTCTCCTTCTCCTTCTTCTGCTTCTTCTGATTCACCCTCCAGACTTCACCTTCTTCTTCTCCTTATTCTGCTTCTTCTGATTCACCCTCCAGACTTCACCTTCTCCTTCTCCTTATTCTGCTTCTTCTGATTCACCCTCCAGACTTCACCTTCTCCTTCTCCTGATTCTGCTTCTTCTGATTCACCCTCCAGACTTCACCTTCTCCTTCTCCTTCTTCTACTTCTTCTGCTTCACCCTCCAGACTTCACCTTCTCCTTCTCCTTCTTCTACTTCTTCTGATTCACCCTCCAGACTTCACCTTCTCCTTCTCCTTCTTCTGCTTCTTCTGATTCACCCTCCAGACTTCTCCTTCTCCTTCTCCTTCTTCTGCTTCTTCTGATTCACCCTCCAGACTTCACCTTCTCCTTCTCCTTCTTCTGCTTCTTCTGATTCACCCTCCAGACTTCACCTTCTCCTTCTCCTTCTTCTACTTCTTCTGATTCACCCTCCAGACTTCACCTTCTCCATTTCCTTCTTCTGCTTCTTCTGATTCACCCTCCAGACTTCACCTTCTCCTTCTCCTTCGTCTACTTCTTCTGATTGACCCTCCAGACTACACCTTCTCCTTCTCCTTCTTCTACTTCTTCTGATTCACCCTCCTGACTTCACCTTCTCCTTCTCCTTCTTCTACTTCTTCTGCTTCACCCTCCAGACTTCACCTTCTCCTTCTCCTTCTTCTACTTCTTCTGATTCACCCTCCAGACTTCATCTTCTCCTTCTCCTTCTTCTGCTTCTTCTGATTCACCCTCCAGACTTCACCTTCTTCTTCTCCTTATTCTGCTTCTTCTGATTCACCCTCCAGACTTCACCTTCTCCTTCTCCTTATTCTGCTTCTTCTGATTCACCCTCCAGACTTCACCTTCTCCTTCTCCTGATTCTGCTTCTTCTGATTCACCCTCCAGACTTCACCTTCTCCTTCTCCTTCTTCTACTTCTTCTGCTTCACCCTCCAGACTTCACCTTCTCCTTCTCCTTCTTCTACTTCTTCTGATTCACCCTCCAGACTTCACCTTCTCCTTCTCCTTCTTCTGCTTCTTCTGATTCACCCTCCATACTTCACCTTCACTTCTCCTTATTCTGCTTCTTCTGATTCACCCTCCAGACTTCAACTTCTCCTTCTCCTTCTTCTGCTTCTTCTGATTCACCCTCCAGACTTCACCTTCTCCTTCTCCTTCTTCTGCTTCTTCTGATTCACCCTCCAGACTTCACCTTCTCCTTCTCCTTCTTCTGCTTCTTCTGATTCACCCTCCAGACTTCACCTTCTCCTTCCCCTTCTTCTACTTCTTCTGATTCACCCTCCAGACTTCACCTTCTCCTTCTCTTTCTTCTGCTTCTTCTGATTCACCCTCCAGATTTCATCTTCTCCTTCTCCTTCTTCTGCTTCTTCTGATTCACCCTCCAGACTTCACCTTCTCCTTCTCCTTCTTCTGCTTCTTCTGATTCACCCTCCAGACTTCACCTTCTCCTTCTCCTTCTTCTGCTTCTTCTGATTCACCCTCCAGACTTCACCTTCTCCTTCTCCTTCTTCTACTTCTTCTGATTCACCCTCAAGACCTCACCTTCTCCTTCTCCTTCTTCTACTTCTTCTGATTCACCCTCCAGATTTCATCTTCTCCTTCTCCTTCTTCTGCTTCTTCTGAATCACCCTCCTGACTTCACCTTCTCCTTCTCCTTCTTCTACTTCTTCTGATTCACCCTCCTGACTTCACCTTCTCCTTCTCCTTCTTCTACTTCTTCTGCTTCACCCTCCTGACTTCACCTTCTCCTTCTCCTTCTTCTACTTCTTCTGATTCACCCTCCAGACTTCATCTTCTCCTTCTCCTTCTTCTGCTTCTTCTGATTCACCCTCCAGACTTCACCTTCTCCTTCTCCTTATTCTGCTTCTTCTGATTCACCCTCCAGACTTCACCTTCTCCTTCTCCTGATTCTGCTTCTTCTGATTCACCCTCCAGACTTCACCTTCTCCTTCTCCTTCTTCTGCTTCTTCTGATTCACCCTCCTGACTTCACCTTCTCCTTCTCCTTCTTCTACTTCTTCTGATTCACCCTCCTGACTTCACCTTCTCCTTCTCCTTCTTCTACTTCTTCTGCTTCACCCTCCAGACTTCACCTTCTCCTTCTCCTTCTTCTACTTCTTCTGATTCACCCTCCAGACCTCACCTTCTCCTTCTCCTTCTTCTGCTTCTTCTGATTCACCCTCCATACTTCACCTTCACTTCTCCTTATTCTGCTTCTTCTGATTCACCCTCCAGACTTCAACTTCTCCTTCTCCTTCTTCTGCTTCTTCTGATTCACCCTCCAGACTTCACCTTCTCCTTCTCCTTCTTCTGCTTCTTCTGATTCACCCTCCAGACTTCACCTTCTCCTTCTCCTTCTTCTACTTCTTCTGATTCACCCTCCAGACTTCACCTTCTCCTTCTCTTTCTTCTGCTTCTTCTGATTCACCCTCCAGATTTCATCTTCTCCTTCTCCTTCTTCTGCTTCTTCTGATTCACCCTCCAGACTTCACCTTCTCCTTCTCCTTCTTCTGCTTCTTCTGAATCTCCCTCCAGACTTCACCTTCTCCTTCTCCTTCTTCTGCTTCTTCTGATTCACCCTCCAGACTTCACCTTCTCCTTCTCCTTCTTCTACTTCTTCTGATTCACCCTCCAGACCTCACCTTCTCCTTCTCCTTCTTCTACTTCTTCTGATTCACCCTCCAGACTTGACCTTCTCCTTCTCCTTCTTCTACTTCTTCTGATTCACCCTCCAGACTTCACCTTCTCCTTCTCCTTCTTCTGCTTCTTCTGCTTCACCGTCCTGACTTCACCTTCTCCTTCTCCTTCTTCTACTTCTTCTGCTTCATCCCCCTGACATCACCTGCTCCTTCTCCATCTTCTGCTTCTTCTGATTCACACTCCTAACTTCACCTTCTCCTTCTCCTTCTTCTGCTTCTTCTGATTCACCCTCCTGACTTCACCTTCTCCTTCTCCTTCTTCTGCTTCTTCTGATTCACCCTCCAGACTTCACCTTCTCCTTCTCTTTCTTCTGCTTCTTCTGATTCACCCTCCAGACTTCACCTTCTCCTTCTCCTTCTTCTGATTCTTCTGATTCACCCTCCAGACTTCACCTTCTCCTTCTCCTTCTTCTGCTTCTTCTGATTCACCCTCCTGACTTCACCTTCTCCTTCTCCTTCTTCTACTTCTTCTGATTCACCCTCCTGACTTCACCTTCTCCTTCTCCTTCTTCTACTTCTTCTGCTTCACCTTCCAGACTTCACCTTCTCCTTCTCCTTCTTCTACTTCTTCTGATTCACCCTCCAGACTTGACCTTCTCCTTCTCCTTCTTCTACTTATTCTGATTCACCCTCCAGACTTCACCTTCTCCTTCTCCTTCTTCTGCTTCTTCTGCTTCACCGTCCTGACTTCACCTTCTCCTTCTCCTTCTTCTACTTCTTTTGCTTCATCCCGCTGACATCACCTGCTCCTTCTCCTTCTTCTGCTTCTTCTGATTCACCCTCCTAACTTCACCTTCTCCTTCTCCTTCTTCTGCTTCTTCTGATTCACCCTCCTGACTTCACCTTCTCCTTCTCCTTCTTCTGCTTCTTCTGATTCACCCTCCAGACTTCACCTTCTCCTTCTCCTTCTTCTGCTTCTTCTGATTCACCCTCCAGACTTCACCTTCTCCTTCTCCTTCTTCTGATTCTTCTGATTCACCCTCCAGACTTCACCTTCTCCTTCTCCTTCTTCTGCTTCTTCTGATTCACCCTCCTGAACTCACCTTCTCCTTCTCCTTCTTCTACTTCTTCTGATTCACCCTCCTGACTTCACCTTCTCCTTCTCCTTCTTCTACTTCATCTGCTTCACCCTTCAGACTTCACCTTCTCCTTCTCCTTCTTCTGCTTCTTCTGATTCACCCTCCAGACTTCTCCTTCTCCTTCTCCTTCTTCTGCTTCTTCTGATTCACCCTCCAGACTTCACCTTCTCCTTCTCCTTCTTCTGCTTCTTCTGATTCACCCTCCAGACTTCACCTTCTCCTTCTCCTTCTTCTACTTCTTCTGATTCACCCTCCAGACTTCACCTTCTCCATTTCCTTCTTCTGCTTCTTCTGATTCACCCTCCAGACTTCACCTTCTCCTTCTCCTTCGTCTACTTCTTCTGATTGACCCTCCAGACTACACCTTCTCCTTCTCCTTCTTCTACTTCTTCTGATTCACCCTCCTGACTTCACCTTCTCCTTCTCCTTCTTCTACTTCTTCTGCTTCACCCTCCAGACTTCACCTTCTCCTTCTCCTTCTTCTACTTCTTCTGATTCACCCTCCAGACTTCATCTTCTCCTTCTCCTTCTTCTGCTTCTTCTGATTCACCCTCCAGACTTCACCTTCTTCTTCTCCTTATTCTGCTTCTTCTGATTCACCCTCCAGACTTCACCTTCTCCTTCTCCTTATTCTGCTTCTTCTGATTCACCCTCCAGACTTCACCTTCTCCTTCTCCTGATTCTGCTTCTTCTGATTCACCCTCCAGACTTCACCTTCTCCTTCTCCTTCTTCTACTTCTTCTGCTTCACCCTCCAGACTTCACCTTCTCCTTCTCCTTCTTCTACTTCTTCTGATTCACCCTCCAGACTTCACCTTCTCCTTCTCCTTCTTCTGCTTCTTCTGATTCACCCTCCAGACTTCTCCTTCTCCTTCTCCTTCTTCTGCTTCTTCTGATTCACCCTCCAGACTTCACCTTCTCCTTCTCCTTCTTCTGCTTCTTCTGATTCACCCTCCAGACTTCACCTTCTCCTTCTCCTTCTTCTACTTCTTCTGATTCACCCTCCAGACTTCACCTTCTCCATTTCCTTCTTCTGCTTCTTCTGATTCACCCTCCAGACTTCACCTTCTCCTTCTCCTTCGTCTACTTCTTCTGATTGACCCTCCAGACTACACCTTCTCCTTCTCCTTCTTCTACTTCTTCTGATTCACCCTCCTGACTTCACCTTCTCCTTCTCCTTCTTCTACTTCTTCTGCTTCACCCTCCAGACTTCACCTTCTCCTTCTCCTTCTTCTACTTCTTCTGATTCACCCTCCAGACTTCACTTCTCCTTCTCCTTCTTCTGCTTCTTCTGATTCACCCTCCAGACTTCACCTTCTTCTTCTCCTTATTCTGCTTCTTCTGATTCACCCTCCAGACTTCACCTTCTCCTTCTCCTTATTCTGCTTCTTCTGATTCACCCTCCAGACTTCACCTTCTCCTTCTCCTGATTCTGCTTCTTCTGATTCACCCTCCAGACTTCACCTTCTCCTTCTCCTTCTTTTACTTCTTCTGCTTCACCCTCCAGACTTCACCTTCTCCTTCTCCTTCTTCTACTTCTTCTGATTCACCCTCCAGACTTCACCTTCTCCTTCTCCTTCTTCTGCTTCTTCTGATTCACCCTCCATACTTCACCTTCACTTCTCCTTATTCTGCTTCTTCTGATTCACCCTCCAGACTTTAACTTCTCCTTCTCCTTCTTCTGCTACATCTGATTCACCCTCCAGACTTCACCTTCTCCTTCTCCTTCTTCTGCTTCTTCTGATTCACCCTCCAGACTTCACCTTCTCCTTCTCCTTCTTCTGCTTCTTCTGATTCACCCTCCAGACTTCACCTTCTCCTTCTCCTTCTTCTACTTCTTCTGATTCACCCTCCAGACTTCACCTTCTCCTTCTCTTTCTTCTGCTTCTTCTGATTCACCCTCCAGATTTCATCTTCTACTTCTCCTTCTTCTGCTTCTTCTGATTCACCCTCCAGACTTCACCTTCTCCTTCTCCTTCTTCTGCTTCTTCTGATTCACCCTCCAGACTTCACCTTCTCCTTCTCCTTCTTCTGCTTCTTCTGATTCACCCTCCAGACTTCACCTTCTCCTTCTCCTTCTTCTACTTCTTCTGATTCACCCTCAAGACCTCACCTTCTCCTTCTCCTTCTTCTACTTCTTCTGATTCACCCTCCAGATTTCATCTTCTCCTTCTCCTTCTTCTGCTTCTTCTGATTCACCCTCCAGACTTCACCTTCTCCTTCTCCTTCTTCTGCTTCTTCTGATTCACCCTCCTGACTTCACCTTCTCCTTCTCCTTCTTCTACTTCTTCTGATTCACCCTCCTGACTTCACCTTCTCCTTCTCCTTCTTCTACTTCTTCTGCTTCACCCTCCAGACTTCACCTTCTCCTTCTCCTTCTTCTACTTCTTCTGATTCACCCTCCAGACTTGACCTTCTCCTTCTCCTTCTTCTACTTCTTCTGATTCACCCTCCAGACTTCACCTTCTCCTTCTCCTTCTTCTGCTTCTTCTGCTTCACCGTCCTGACTTCACCTTCTCCTTCTCCTTCTTCTACTTCTTCTGCTTCATCCCCCTGACATCACCTGCTCCTTCTACTTCTTCTGCTTCTTCTGATTCACCCTCCTGACTTCACCTTCTCCTTCTCCTTCCTCTGCTTCTTCTGATTCAGCCTCCAGACTTCACCTTCTCCTTCTCCTTCTTCTGCTTCTTCTGATTCACCCTCCTGACTTCACCTTCTCCTTCTCCTTCTTCTACTTCTTCTGATTCACCCTCCTGACTTCACCTTCTCCTTCTCCTTCTTCTACTTCTTCTGCTTCACCCTCCAGACTTCACCTTCTCCTTCTCCTTCTTCTACTTCTTCTGATTCACCCTCCAGACTTGACCTTCTCCTTCTCCTTCTTCTACTTATTCTGATTCACCCTCCAGACTTCACCTTCTCCTTCTCCTTCTTCTGCTTCTTCTGCTTCACCGTCCTGACTTCACCTTCTCCTTCTCCTTCTTCCACTTCTTCTGCTTCATCCCGCTGACATCACCTGCTCCTTCTCCTTCTTCTGCTTCTTCTGATTCACCCTCCTAACTTCACCTTCTCCTTCTCCTTCTTCTGCTTCTTCTGATTCACCCTCCTGACTTCACCTTCTCCTTCTCCTTCTTCTGCTTCTTCTGATTCACCCTCCAGACTTCACCTTCTCCTTCTCCTTCTTCTGCTTCTTCTGATTCACCCTCCAGACTTCACCTTCTCCTTCTCCTTCTTCTGATTCTTCTGATTCACCCTCCAGACTTCACCTTCTCCTTCTCCTTCTTCTGCTTCTTCTGATTCACCCTCCTGACCTCACCTTCTCCTTCTCCTTCTTCTACTTCTTCTGATTCACCCTCCTGACTTCACCTTCTCCTTCTCCTTCTTCTGCTTCTTCTGCTTCACCCTCCAGACTTCACCTTCTCCTTCTCCTTCTTCTGCTTCTTCTGATTCACCCTCCAGACTTCACCTTCTCCTTCTCCTTCTTCTGCTTCTTCTGATTCACCCTCCAGACTTCACCTTCTCCTTCTCCTTCTTCTACTTCTTCTGATTCACCCTCCAGACTTCACCTTCTCCATTTCCTTCTTCTGCTTCTTCTGATTCACCCTCCAGACTTCACCTTCTCCTTCTCCTTCGTCTACTTCTTCTGATTGACCCTCCAGACTAAAACTTCTCCTTCTCCTTCTTCTACTTCTTCTGAGTCACCCTCCAGACTTCACCTTCTCCTTCTCCTTCTTCTGTTTCTTCTGATTCACCGTCCAGACTTCACCTTCTCCTTCTCCTTCTTCTACTACTTCTGATTCACCCTCCAGACTTCACCTTCTCCTTCTCCTTCTTCTATTTCTTCTGGTTCACCCTCCAGACTTCATCTTCTCCTTCTCCTTCTTCTGCTTCTTCTGATTCACCCTCCAGACTTCACCTTCTCCTTCTCCTTCTTCTGCTTCTTCTGATTCACCCTCCAGACTTCACCTTCTCCTTCTCCTTCTTCTACTTCTTCTGATTCACCCTCCAGACTTCACCTTCTCCTTCTCCTTCTTCTACTTCTTCTGATTCACCCTCCAGTCTTCACCTTCTCCTTCTCCTTCTTCTATTTCTTCTGCTTCACCCTCCAGACTTCACCTTCTCCTTCTCTTTCTTCTGCTTCTTCTGATTCACCCTCCAGACTTCACCTTCTCCTTCTCCTTCTTCTGATTCTTCTGATTCACCCTCCAGACTTCACCTTCTCCTTCTCCTTCTTCTGCATCTTCTGATTCACCCTCCTGACTTCACCTTCTCCTTCTCCTTCTTCTACTTCTTCTGCTTCACCCTCCAGACTTCACCTTCTCCTTCTCCTTCTTCTACTTCTTCTGATTCACCCTCCAGACTTCATCTTCTCCTTCTCCTTCTTCTGCTTCTTCTGATTCACCCTCCAGACTTCACCTTCTCCTTCTCCTTATTCTGCTTCTTCTGATTCACCCTCCAGACTTCACCTTCTGCTTCTCCTTACTCTGCTTCTTCTGATTCACCCTCCAGACTTCACCTTCTCATTCTCCTTCCTCTGCTTCTTCTGATTCACCCTCCAGACTTCACCTTCTCCTTCTCCTTCTTCTGATTCTTCTGATTCACCCTCCAGACTTCACCTTCTCCTTCTCCTTCTTCTGCTTCTTCTGATTCACCCTCCTGACTTCACCTTCTCCTTCTCCTTCTTCTACTTCTTCTGATTCACCCTCCTGACTTCACCTTCTCCTTCTCCTTCTTCTACTTCTTCTGCTTCACCCTCCAGACTTCACCTTCTCCTTCTCCTTCTTCTACTTCTTCTGATTCACCCTCCAGACTTCACCTTCTCCTTCTCCTTCTTCTGCTTCTTCTGATTCACCCTCCAGACTTCACCTTCTCCTTCTCCTTATTCTGCTTCTTCTGATTCACTCTCCAGACTTCACCTTCTCCTTCTCCTTCTTCTGCTTCTTCTGATTCACACTCCAGACTTCACCTTCTCCTTCTCCTTCTTCTACTTCTTCTGATTCACCCTCCAGACGTCACCTACTCCTTCTCTTTCTTCTGCTTCATCTGATTCACCCTCCAGACTTCACCTTCTCCTTCTCCTTCTTCTGATTCTTCTGATTCACCCTCCAGACTTCACCTTCTTCTTCTCCTTCTTCTGCTTCTTCTGATTCACCCTCCTGACTTCACCTTCTCCTTCTCCTTCTTCTACTTCTTCTGATTCACCCTCCTGACTTCACCTTCTCCTTCTCCTTCTTCTACTTCTTCTGCTTCACCCTCCAGACTTCACCTTCTCCTTCTCCTTCTTCTACTTCTTCTGATTCACCCTCCAGACTTGACCTTCTCCTTCTCCTTCTTCTACTTCTTCTGATTCACCCTCCAGACTTCACCTTCTCCTTCTCCTTCTTCTGCTTCTTCTGCTTCACCGTCCTGACTTCACCTTCTCCTTCTCCTTCTTCTACTTCTTCTGCTTCATCCCCCTGACATCACCTGCTCCTTCTCCTTCTTCTGCTTCTTCTGATTCACCTTCCTAACTTCACCTTCTCCTTCTCCTTCTTCTGCTTCTTCTGATTCACCCTCCTGACTTCACCTTCTCCTTCTCCTTCTTCTGCTTCTTCTGATTCACCCTCCAGACTTCACCTTCTCCTTCTCCTTCTTCTGCTTCTTCTGATTCACCCTCCAGACTTCACCTTCTCCTTCTCCTTCTTCTGCTTCTTCTGATTCACCCTCCAGACCTCACCTTCTCCTTCTCCTTCTTCTACTTCTTCTGATTCACCCTCCAGACTTCATCTGTTCCTTCTCCTTCTTCTGCTTCTTTTGATTCACCCTCCAGACTTCACCTTCTCCTTCTCCTTCTTCTGCTTCTTCTGATTCACCCTCCAGACTTCACCTTCTCCTTCTCCTTCTTCTACTTCTTCTGATTCACCCTCCAGACTTCACCTTCTCCTTCTCCTTCTTCTACTTCTTCTGATTCACCCTCCAGTCTTCACCTTCTCCTTCTCCTTCTTCTGTTTCTTCTGCTTCACCCTCCAGACTTCACCTTCTCCTTCTCTTTCTTCTGCTTCTTCTGATTCACCCTCCAGACTTCACCTTCTCCTTCTCCTTCTTCTGATTCTTCTGATTCACCCTCCAGAAGTCACCTTCTCCTTCTCCTTCTTCTGCTTCTTCTGATTCACCCTCCTGACTTCACCTTCTCCTTCTCCTTCTTCTACTTCTTCTGATTCACCCTCCTGACTTCACCTTCTCCTTCTCCTTCTTCTACTTCTTCTGCTTCACCCTCCAGACTTCACCTTCTCCTTCTCCTTCTTCTACTTCTTCTGATTCACCCTTCAGACTTCACCTTCTCCTTCTCCTTTTTCTGCTTCTTCTGATTCACCCTCCAGTCTTCACCTTCTCCTTCTCCTTATTCTGCTTCTTCTGATTCACCCTCCAGACTTCACCTTCTCCTTCTCCTTCTTCTGCTTCTTCTGATTCACCCTCCAGACTTCACCTTCTCCTTCTCCTTCGTCTACTTCTTCTGATTCACCCTCCAGACAACACCGTCTCCTTCTCCTTCTTCTACTTCTTCTGATTCACCCTCCAGACTTCACCTTCTCCTTCTCCTTCTTCTGCTTCTTCTGATTCACCCTCCTGACTTCACCTTCTCCTTCTCCTTCTTCTAATTCTTCTGATTCACCCTCCTGACTTCAACTTCTCCTTCTCCTTCTTCTACTTCTTCTGCTTCACCCTCCAGACTTCACCTTCTCCTTCTCCTTCTTCTACTTCTTCTGATTCACCCTCCAGACTTGACCTTCTCCTTCTCCTTCTTCTACTTATTCTGATTCACCCTCCAGACTTCACATTCTCCTTCTCCTTCTTCTGCTTCTTCTGCTTCACCGTCCTGACTTCACCTTCTCCTTCTCCTTCTTCTACTTCTTCTGCTTCATCCCGCTGACATCAACTTCTCCTTCTCCTTCTTCTGCTTCTTCTGATTCACCCTCCTAACTTCACCTTCTCCTTCTCCGTCTTCTGCTTCTTCTGATTCACCCTCCTGACTTCACCTTCTCCTTCTCCTTCTTCTCCTTCTTCTGATTCACCCTCCAGACTTCACCTTCTCCTTCTCCTTCTTCTGCTTCTTCTGATTCACCCTCCAGACTTCACCTTCTCCTTCTCCTTCTTCTGATTCTTCTGATTCACCCTCCAGACTTCACCTTCTCCTTCTCCTTCTTCTGCTTCTTCTGATTCACCCTCCTGACTTCACCTTCTCCTTCTCCTTCTTCTACTTCTTATGACTCACCCTCCAGACTTCACCTTCTCCTTCTCCTTCTTCTGCTTCTTCTGATTCACCCTCCAGACTTCTCCTTCTCCTTCTCCTTCTTCTGCTTCTTCTGATTCACCCTCCAGACTTCACCTTCTCCTTCTCCTTCTTCTGCTTCTTCTGATTCACCCTCCAGACTTCACCTTCTCCTTCTCCTTCTTCTCCTTCTTCTGATTCACCCTCCAGACTTCACCTTCTCCTTCTCCTTCGTCTACTTCTTCTGATTCACCCTCCAGACTACACCTTCTCCTTCTCCTTCTTCTACTTCTTCTGATTCACCCTCCAGACTTCACCTTCTCCTTCTCCTTCTTCTGTTTCTTCTGATTCACCGTCCAGACTTCACCTTCTCCTTCTCCTTCTTCTACTTCTTCTGATTCACCCTCCAGACTTCACCTTCTCCTTCTCCTTCTTCTACTTCTTCTGATTCACCCTCCAGTCTTCACCTTCTCCTTCTCCTTCTTCTGTTTCTTCTGCTTCACCCTCCAGACTTCACCTTCTCCTTCTCTTTCTTCTGCTTCTTCTGATTCACCCTCCAGACTTCACCTTCTCCTTCTCCTTCTTTTGATTCTTCTGATTCACCCTCCAGACTTCACCTTCTCCTTCTCCTTCTTCTGCTTCTTCTGATTCACCCTCCTGACTTCACCTTCTCCTTCTCCTTCTTCTACTTCTTCTGATTCACCCTCCTGACTTCACCTTCTCCTTCTCCTTCTTCTACTTCTTCTGCTTCACCCTCCAGACTTCACCTTCTCCTTCTCCTTCTTCTACTTCTTCTGCTTCACCCTCCAGACTTCATCTTCTCCTTCTCCTTCTTCTGCTTCTTCTGATTCACCCTCCAGACTTCACCTTCTCCTTCTCCTTATTCTGCTTCTTCTGATTCACCCTCCAGACTTCACCTTCTCCTTCTCCTTATTCTGCTTCTTCTGATTCACCCTCCAGACTTCACCTTCTCATTCTCCTTCCTCTGCTTCTTCTGATTCACCCTCCAGACTTCACCTTCTCCTTCTCCTTCTTCTGATTCTTCTGATTCACCCTCCAGACTTCACCTTCTCCTTCTCCTTCTTCTGCTTCTTCTGATTCACCCTCCTGACTTCACCTTCTCCTTCTCCTTCTTCTACTTATTCTGATTCACCCTCCTGACTTCACCTTCTTCTTCTCCTTCTTCTACTTCTTCTGCTTCACCCTCCAGACTTCACCTTCTCCTTCTCCTTCTTCTACTTCTTCTGATTCACCCTCCAGACTTCACCTTCTCCTTCTCCTTCTTCTGCATCTTCTGATTCACCCTCCAGACTTCACCTTCTCCTTCTCCTTATTCTGCTTCTGCTGATTCACTCTCCAGACTTCACCTTCTCCTTCTCCTTCTTCTGCTTCTTCTGATTCACACTCCAGACTTCACCTTCTCCTTCTCCTTCTTCTACTTCTTCTGAATCACCCTCCAGACTTCACCTTCTCCTTCTCTTTCTTCTGCTTCTTCTGATTCACCCTCCAGACTTCACCTTCTCCTTCTCCTTCTTCTGATTCTTCTGATTCACACTCCAGACTTCACCTTCTTCTTCTCCTTCTTCTGCTTCTTCTGATTCACCCTCCTGACTTCACCTTCTCCTTCTCCTTCTTCTACTTCTTCTGATTCACCCTCCTGACTTCACCTTCTCCTTCTCCTTCTTCTACTTCTTCTGCTTCACCCTCCAGACTTCACCTTCTCCTTCTCCTTCTTCTACTTCTTCTGATTCACCCTCCAGACTTGACCTTCTCCTTCTCCTTCTTCTACTTCTTCTGATTCACCCTCCAGACTTCACCTTCTCCTTCTCCTTCTTCTGCTTCTTCTGCTTCACCGTCCTGACTTCACCTTCTCCTTCTCCTTCTTCTACTTCTTCTGCTTCATCCCCCTGACATCACCTGCTCCTTCTCCTTCTTCTGCTTCTTCTGATTCACCCTCCTAACTTCACCTTCTCCTTCTCCTTCTTCTGCTTCTTCTGATTCACCCTCCTGACTTCACCTTCTCCTTCTCCTTCTTTTGCTTCTTCTGATTCACCCTCCAGACTTCACCTTCTCCTTCTCCTTCTTCTGCTTCTTCTGATTCACCCTCCAGACTTCACCTTCTCCTTCTCCTTCTTCTGCTTCTTCTGATTCACCCTCCAGACCTCACCTTCTCCTTCTCCTTCTTCTACTTCTTCTGATTCACCCTCCAGACTTCATCTTCTCCTTCTCCTTCTTCTGCTTCTTCTGATTCACCCTCCAGACTTCACCTTCTCCTTCTCCTTCTTCTGCTTCTTCTGATTCACCCTCCAGACTTCACCTTCTCCTTCTCCTTCTTCTACTTCTTCTGATTCACCCTCCAGACTTCACCTTCTCCTTCTCCTTCTTCTACTTCTTCTGATTCACCCTCCAGTCTTCACCTTCTCCTTCTCCTTCTTCTGTTTCTTCTGCTTCACCCTCCAGACTTCACCTTCTCCTTCTCTTTCTTCTGCTTCTTCTGATTCACCCTCCAGACTTCACCTTCTCCTTCTCCTTCTTCTGGTTCTTCTGATTCACCCTCCAGACTTCACCTTCTCCTTCTCCTTCTTCTGCTTCTTATGATTCACCCTCCTGACTTCACCTTCTCCTTCTCCTTCTTCTACTTCTTCTGATTCACCCTCCTGACTTCACCTTCTCCTTCTCCTTCTTCTACTTCTTCTGCTTCACCCTCCAGACTTCACCTTCTCCTTCTCCTTCTTCTGCTTCTTCTGCTTCACCGTCCTGACTTCACCTTCTCCTTCTCCTTCTTCTACTTCTTCTGCTTCATCCCCCTGACATCACCTGCTCCTTCTCCTTCTTCTGCTTCTTCTGATTCACCCTCCTAACTTCACCTTCTCCTTCTCCTTCTTCTGCTTCTTCTGATTCACCCTCCTGACTTCACCTTCTCCTTCTCCTTCTTTTGCTTCTTCTGATTCACCCTCCAGACTTCACCTTCTCCTTCTCCTTCTTCTGCTTCTTCTGATTCACCCTCCAGACTTCACCTTCTCCTTCTCCTTCTTCTGCTTCTTCTGATTCACCCTCCAGACCTCACCTTCTCCTTCTCCTTCTTCTACTTCTTCTGATTCACCCTCCAGACTTCATCTTCTCCTTCTCCTTCTTCTGCTTCTTCTGATTCACCCTCCAGACTTCACCTTCTCCTTCTCCTTCTTCTGCTTCTTCTGATTCACCCTCCAGACTTCACCTTCTCCTTCTCCTTCTTCTACTTCTTCTGATTCACCCTCCAGACTTCACCTTCTCCTTCTCCTTCTTCTACTTCTTCTGATTCACCCTCCAGTCTTCACCTTCTCCTTCTCCTTCTTCTGTTTCTTCTGCTTCACCCTCCAGACTTCACCTTCTCCTTCTCTTTCTTCTGCTTCTTCTGATTCACCCTCCAGACTTCACCTTCTCCTTCTCCTTCTTCTGGTTCTTCTGATTCACCCTCCAGACTTCACCTTCTCCTTCTCCTTCTTCTGCTTCTTATGATTCACCCTCCTGACTTCACCTTCTCCTTCTCCTTCTTCTACTTCTTCTGATTCACCCTCCTGACTTCACCTTCTCCTTCTCCTTCTTCTACTTCTTCTGCTTCACCCTCCAGACTTCACCTTCTCCTTCTCCTTCTTCTGCTTCTTCTGCTTCACCGTCCTGACTTCACCTTCTCCTTCTCCTTCTTCTACTTCTTCTGCTTCATCCCCCTGACATCACCTGCTCCTTCTCCTTCTTCTGCTTCTTCTGATTCACCCTCCTAACTTCACCTTCTCCTTCTCCTTCTTCTGCTTCTTCTGATTCACCCTCCTGCCTTCACCTTCTCCTTCTCCTTCTTCTGCTTCTTCTGATTCACCCTCCAGACTTCACCTTCTCCTTCTCCTTCTTCTGCTTCTTCTGATTCACCCTCCAGACTTCACCTTCTCCTTCTCCTTCTTCTGCTTCTTCTGATTCACCCTCCAGACCTCACCTTCTCCTTCTCCTTCTTCTACTTCTTCTGATTCACCCTCCAGACTTCATCTTCTCCTTCTCCTTCTTCTGCTTCTTCTGATTCACCCTCCAGACTTCACCTTCTCCTTCTCCTTCTTCTGCTTGTTCTGATTCACCCTCCAGACTTCACCTTCTCCTTCTCCTTCTTCTACTTCTTCTGATTCACCCTCCAGACTTCACCTTCTCCTTCTCCTTCTTCTACTTCTTCTGATTCACCCTCCAGTCTTCACCTTCTCCTTCTCCTTCTTCTGTTTCTTCTGCTTCACCCTCCAGACTTCACCTTCTCCTTCTCTTTCTTCTGCTTCTTCTGATTCACCCTCCAGACTTCACCTTCTCCTTCTCCTTCTTCTGATTCTTCTGATTCACCCTCCAGACTTCACCTTCTCCTTCTCCTTCTTCTGCTTCTTCTGATTCACCCTCCTGACTTCACCTTCTCCTTCTCCTTCTTCTACTTCTTCTGATTCACCCTCCTGACTTCACCTTCTCCTTCTCCTTCTTCTACTTCTTCTGCTTCACCCTCCAGACTTCACCTTCTCCTTCTCCTTCTTCGACTTCTTCTGATTCACCCTTCAGACTTCACCTTCTCCTTCTCCTTTTTCTGCTTCTTCTGATTCATCCTCCAGACTTTACCTTCTACTTCTCCTTCTTCTGCTTCTTCTGATTCACCCTCCAGACTTCACCTTCTCCTTCTCCTTCTTCTGCTTCTTCTGATTCACCCTCCAGACTTCACCTTCTCCTTCTCCTTCTTCTGCTTCTTCTGATTCACCCTCCAGACTTCACCTTCTCCTTCTCCTTCTTCTGCTTTTTCTGATTCACCCTCCAGACTTCACCTTCTCCTTCTCCTTCTTCTACTTCTTCTGGTACACCCTCCAGACTTCACCTTCTCCTTCTCTTTCTTCTGCTTCTTCTGATTCACCCTCCAGACTTCACCTTCTCCTTCTCCTTCTTCTGATTATTCTGATTCACCCTCCAGACTTCACCTTCTCCTTCTCCTTCTTCTACTTCTTCTGATTCACCCTCCAGACTTCACCTTCTCCTTCTCCTTCTTCTACTTCTTCTGATTCACCCTCCAGACTTGACCTTCTCCTTCTCCTTCTTCTACTTATTCTGATTCACCCTCCAGACTTCACATTCTCCTTCTCCTTCTTCTGCTTCTTCTGCTTCACCGTCCTGACTTCACCTTCTCCTTCTCCTTCTTCTACTTCTTCTGCTTCATCCCGCTGACATCACCTGCTCCTTCTCCTTCTTCTGCTTCTTCTGATTCACCCTCCTAACTTCACCTTCTCCTTCTCCGTCTTCTGCTTCTTCTGATTCACCCTCCTGACTTCACCTTCTCCTTCTCCTTCTTCTGCTTCTTCCGATTCACCCTCCAGACTTCACCTTCTCCTTCTCCTTCTTCTGCTTCTTCTGATTCACCCTCCAGACTTCACCTTCTCCTTCTCCTTCTTCTGATTCTTCTGATTCACCCTCCAGACTTCACCTTCTCCTTCTCCTTCTTCTGCTTCTTCTGATTCACCCTCCTGACTTCACCTTCTCCTTCTCCTTCTTCTACTTCTTCTGATTCACCCTCCTGACTTCACCTTCTCCTTCTCCTTCTTCTACTTCTTCTGATTCACCCTCCTGACTTCACCTTCTCCTTCTCCTTCTTCTACTTCTTCTGATTCACCCTCCTGACTTCACCTTCTCCTTCTCCTTCTTCTACTTCTTCTGCTTCACCCTCCAGACTTCACCTTCTCCTTCTCCTTCTTCTGCTTCTTCTGCTTCACCGTCCTGACTTCACCTTCTCCTTCTCCTTCTTCTACTTCTTCTGCTTCATCCCCCTGACATCACCTGCTCCTTCTCCTTCTTCTGCTTCTTCTGATTCACCCTCCTAACTTCACCTTCTCCTTCTCCTTCTTCTGCTTCTTCTGATTCACCCTCCTGCCTTCACCTTCTCCTTCTCCTTCTTCTGCTTCTTCTGATTCACCCTCCAGACTTCACCTTCTCCTTCTCCTTCTTCTGCTTCTTCTGATTCACCCTCCAGACTTCACCTTCTCCTTCTCCTTCTTCTGCTTCTTCTGATTCACCCTCCAGACCTCACCTTCTCCTTCTCCTTCTTCTACTTCTTCTGATTCACCCTCCAGACTTCATCTTCTCCTTCTCCTTCTTCTGCTTCTTCTGATTCACCCTCCAGACTTCACCTTCTCCTTCTCCTTCTTCTGCTTGTTCTGATTCACCCTCCAGACTTCACCTTCTCCTTCTCCTTCTTCTACTTCTTCTGATTCACCCTCCAGACTTCACCTTCTCCTTCTCCTTCTTCTACTTCTTCTGATTCACCCTCCAGTCTTCACCTTCTCCTTCTCCTTCTTCTGTTTCTTCTGCTTCACCCTCCAGACTTCACCTTCTCCTTCTCTTTCTTCTGCTTCTTCTGATTCACCCTCCAGACTTCACCTTCTCCTTCTCCTTCTTCTGATTCTTCTGATTCACCCTCCAGACTTCACCTTCTCCTTCTCCTTCTTCTGCTTCTTCTGATTCACCCTCCTGACTTCACCTTCTCCTTCTCCTTCTTCTACTTCTTCTGATTCACCCTCCTGACTTCACCTTCTCCTTCTCCTTCTTCTACTTCTTCTGCTTCACCCTCCAGACTTCACCTTCTCCTTCTCCTTCTTCGACTTCTTCTGATTCACCCTTCAGACTTCACCTTCTCCTTCTCCTTTTTCTGCTTCTTCTGATTCATCCTCCAGACTTTACCTTCTACTTCTCCTTCTTCTGCTTCTTCTGATTCACCCTCCAGACTTCACCTTCTCCTTCTCCTTCTTCTGCTTCTTCTGATTCACCCTCCAGACTTCACCTTCTCCTTCTCCTTCTTCTGCTTCTTCTGATTCACCCTCCAGACTTCACCTTCTCCTTCTCCTTCTTCTGCTTTTTCTGATTCACCCTCCAGACTTCACCTTCTCCTTCTCCTTCTTCTACTTCTTCTGGTACACCCTCCAGACTTCACCTTCTCCTTCTCTTTCTTCTGCTTCTTCTGATTCACCCTCCAGACTTCACCTTCTCCTTCTCCTTCTTCTGATTATTCTGATTCACCCTCCAGACTTCACCTTCTCCTTCTCCTTCTTCTACTTCTTCTGATTCACCCTCCAGACTTCACCTTCTCCTTCTCCTTCTTCTACTTCTTCTGATTCACCCTCCAGACTTGACCTTCTCCTTCTCCTTCTTCTACTTATTCTGATTCACCCTCCAGACTTCACATTCTCCTTCTCCTTCTTCTGCTTCTTCTGCTTCACCGTCCTGACTTCACCTTCTCCTTCTCCTTCTTCTACTTCTTCTGCTTCATCCCGCTGACATCACCTGCTCCTTCTCCTTCTTCTGCTTCTTCTGATTCACCCTCCTAACTTCACCTTCTCCTTCTCCGTCTTCTGCTTCTTCTGATTCACCCTCCTGACTTCACCTTCTCCTTCTCCTTCTTCTGCTTCTTCCGATTCACCCTCCAGACTTCACCTTCTCCTTCTCCTTCTTCTGCTTCTTCTGATTCACCCTCCAGACTTCACCTTCTCCTTCTCCTTCTTCTGATTCTTCTGATTCACCCTCCAGACTTCACCTTCTCCTTCTCCTTCTTCTGCTTCTTCTGATTCACCCTCCTGACTTCACCTTCTCCTTCTCCTTCTTCTACTTCTTCTGATTCACCCTCCTGACTTCACCTTCTCCTTCTCCTTCTTCTACTTCTTCTGCTTCACCCTCCAGACTTCACCTTCTCCTTCTCCTTCTTCTGCTTCTTCTGATTCACCCTCCAGACTTCTCCTTCTCCTTCTCCTTCTTCTGCTTCTTCTGATTCACCCTCCAGACTTCACCTTCTCCTTCTCCTTCTTCTGCTTCTTCTGATTCACCCTCCAGACTTCACCTTCTCCTTCTCCTTCTTCTCCTTCTTCTGATTCACCCTCCAGACTTCACCTTCTCCATTTCCTTCTTCTGCTTCTTCTGATTCACCCTCCAGACTTCACCTTCTCCTTCTCCTTCGTCTACTTCTTCTGATTCACCCTCCAGACTACACCTTCTCCTTCTCCTTCTTCTACTTCTTCTGATTCACCCTCCAGACTTCACCTTCTCCTTCTCCTTCTTCTGTTTCTTCTGATTCACCGTCCAGACTTCACCTTCTCCTTCTCCTTCTTCTACTACTTCTCATTCACCCTCCAGACTTCACCTTCTCCTTCTCCTTCTTCTGCTTCTTCTGATTCACCCTCCAGACTTCATCTTCTCCTTCTCCTTCTTCTGCTTCTTCTGATTCACCCTCCAGACTTCACCTTCTCCTTCTCCTTCTTCTGCTTCTTCTGATTCACCCTCCAGACTTCACCTTCTCCTTCTCGTTATTCTGCTTCTTCTGATTCAACCTCCAGACTTCACCTTCTCCTTCTCCTTCTTCTACTTCTTCTGATCCACCCTCCTGACGTCACCTTCTCCTTCTCCTTCTTCTGCTTCTTCTGATTCACCCTCCTGGCTTCACCTTCTCCTTCTCCTTCTTCTACTTCTTCTGATTCACCCTCCTGACTTCACCTTCTCCTTCTCCTTCTTCTCCTTCTTCTGCTTCACCCTCCAGACTTCACCTTCTCCTTCTCCTTCTTCTACCTCTTCTGATTCACCCTCCAGACTTCACCTTCTCCTTCTCCTTCTTCTGCTTCTTCTGATTCACCCTCCAGACTTCACCTTCTCCTTCTCCTTATTCTGCTTCTTCTGATTCACCCTCCAGACTTCACCTTCTCCTTCTCGTTATTCTGCTTCTTCTGATTCAACCTCCAGACTTCACCTTCTCCTTCTCCTTCTTCTGCTTCTTCTGATTCACCCTCCAGACTTCACCTTCTCCTTCTCCTTCTTCTGTTTCTTCTGATTCGCCCTCCAGACTTCACCTTCTCCTTCTCCTTCTTCTGCTTCTTCTGATTCACCCTCCTGACTTCACCTTCTCCTTCTCCTTCTTCTACTTCTTCTGATTCACCCTCCTGACTTCACCTTCTCCTTCTCCTTCTTCTACTTCTTCTGATTCACCCTCCAGACTTCACCTTCTCCTTCTCCTTCTTCTTCTTCTTCTGATTCACCCTCCAGACTTCACCTTCTCCTTCTCCTTCTTCTGCTTCTTCTGCTGCGCCCTCCAGACTTCACCTTCTCCTTCTCCTTCTTCTGCTTCTTCTGCTTCACACTCCAGACTTCACCTTCTCCTTCTCCTTCTTCTGCTTCTTCTGCTGCGCCCTCCAGGCTTCACCTTCTCCTTCTCCTTCTTCTGCTTCTTCTGCTTCACCGTGCTGACTTCACCTTCTCCTTCTCCTTCTTCTACTTCTTCTGCTACACCCCCCTGACTTCACCTGCTCCTTCTCCTTCTTCTGCTTCTTCTGATTCACCCTCCTAAATTCACCTTCTCCTTCTCCTTCTTCTGCTTCTTCTGATTCACCCTCCTGACTTCACCTTCTCCTTCTCCTTCTTCTGCTTCTTCTGATTCACCCTCCAGACTTCAGCTTCTCCTTCTCCTTCTTCTGCTTCTTCTGATTCACCCTCCAGACTTCACCTTCTCCTTCTCCTTCTTCTGCTTCTTCTGCTTCACCCTCCTGACTTCACCTTCTCCTTCTCCTTCTTCTACTTCTTCTGATTCAACCTCCAGACTTCACCTACTCCTTCTCCTTCTTCTGCTTCTTCTGCTTCACCCTCCAGACTTCACCTTCTCCTTCTCCTGCTTCTTCTGCTGCGCCCTCCAGACTTCACCTTCTCCTTCTCCTTCTTCTGCTTCTTCTGATTCACCCTCCAGACTTCACCTTCTCCTTCTCCTTCTTCTACTTCTTCTGATCCACCCTCCTGACTTCACCTTCTCCTTCTCCTTCTTCTGCTTCTTCTGCTTCACCCTCCAGACTTCACCTTCTCCTTCTCCTTCTTCTGCTTCTTCTGCTTCACCCACCAGACTTCACCTTCTCCTTCTCCTTCTTCTGCTTCTTCTGCTTCACCCTCCTGACTTCACCTTCTCCTTCTCCTTCTTCTACCTCTTCTGATTCACCCTCCAGACTTCACCTTCTCCTTCTCCTTCTTCTGCTTCTTCTGATTCACCCTCCAGACTTCACCTTCTCCTTCTCCTTATTCTGCTTCTTCTGATTCACCCTCCAGACTTCACCTTCTCCTTCTCGTTATTCTGCTTCTTCTGATTCAACCTCCAGACTTCACCTTCTCCTTCTCCTTCTTCTGCTTCTTCTGATTCACCCTCCTGACTTCACCTTCTCCTTCTCCTTCTTCTACTTCTTCTGATTCACCCTCCAGACTTCACCTTCTCCTTCTCCTTCTTCTTCTTCTTCTGATTCACCCTCCAGACTTCACCTTCTCCTTCTCCTTCTTCTGCTTCTTCTGCTGCGCCCTCCAGACTTCACCTTCTCCTTCTCCTTCTTCTGCTTCTTCTGCTTCACACTCCAGACTTCACCTTCTCCTTCTCCTTCTTCTGCTTCTTCTGCTGCGCCCTCCAGGCTTCACCTTCTCCTTCTCCTTCTTCTGCTTCTTCTGCTTCACCGTGCTGACTTCACCTTCTCCTTCTCCTTCTTCTACTTCTTCTGCTACACCCCCCTGACTTCACCTGCTCCTTCTCCTTCTTCTGCTTCTTCTGATTCACCCTCCTAAATTCACCTTCTCCTTCTCCTTCTTCTGCTTCTTCTGATTCACCCTCCTGACTTCACCTTCTCCTTCTCCTTCTTCTGCTTCTTCTGATTCACCCTCCAGACTTCAGCTTCTCCTTCTCCTTCTTCTGCTTCTTCTGATTCACCCTCCAGACTTCACCTTCTCCTTCTCCTTCTTCTGCTTCTTCTGCTTCACCCTCCTGACTTCACCTTCTCCTTCTCCTTCTTCTACTTCTTCTGATTCAACCTCCAGACTTCACCTACTCCTTCTCCTTCTTCTGCTTCTTCTGCTTCACCCTCCAGACTTCACCTTCTCCTTCTCCTGCTTCTTCTGCTGCGCCCTCCAGACTTCACCTTCTCCTTCTCCTTCTTCTGCTTCTTCTGATTCACCCTCCAGACTTCACCTTCTCCTTCTCCTTCTTCTACTTCTTCTGATCCACCCTCCTGACTTCACCTTCTCCTTCTCCTTCTTCTGCTTCTTCTGCTTCACCCTCCAGACTTCACCTTCTCCTTCTCCTTCTTCTGCTTCTTCTGCTTCACCCACCAGACTTCACCTTCTCCTTCTCCTTCTTCTGCTTCTTCTGCTTCACCCTCCTGACTTCACCTTCTCCTTCTCCTTCTTCTACCTCTTCTGATTCACCCTCCAGACTTCACCTTCTCCTTCTCCTTCTTCTGCTTCTTCTGATTCACCCTCCAGACTTCACCTTCTCCTTCTCCTTATTCTGCTTCTTCTGATTCACCCTCCAGACTTCACCTTCTCCTTCTCGTTATTCTGCTTCTTCTGATTCAACCTCCAGACTTCACCTTCTCCTTCTCCTTCTTCTGCTTCTTCTGATTCACCCTCCTGACTTCACCTTCTCCTTCTCCTTCTTCTCCTTCTTCTGCTTCACCCTCCAGACTTCACCTTCTCCTTCTCCTTCTTCTACCTCTTCTGATTCACCCTCCAGACTTCACCTTCTCCTTCTCCTTCTTCTACTTCTTCTGATTCACCCTCCAGACTTCACCTTCTCCTTCTGCTTCTTCTACTTCTTCTGATTCACCCTCCAGACTTCATCTTCTCCTTCTCCTTCTTCTGCATCTTCTGATTCACCCTCCAGACTTCACCTTCTCCTTCTCCTTCTTCTGCTTCTTCTGATTCACCCTCCAGACTTCACCTTCTCCTTCTCCTTCTTCTACTTCTTCTGATTCACCCTCCAGACTTCACCTTCTCCTTCTCCTTCTTCTACTTCTTCTGATTCACCCTCCAGTCTTCACATTCTCCTTCTCCTTCTTCTGTTTCTTCTGCTTCAGCCTCCAGACTTCACCTTCTCCTTCTCTTTCTTCTGATTCTTCTGATTCACCCTCCAGACTTCACCTTCTCCTTCTCCTTCTTCTGATTCTTCTGATTCACCCTCCAGACTTCACCTTCTCCTTCTCCTTCTTCTGCTTCTTCTGATTCACCCTCCTGGCTTCACCTTCTCCTTCTCCTTCTTCTACTTCTTCTGATTCACCCTCCTGACTTCACCTTCTCCTTCTCCTTCTTCTACTTCTTCTGCTTCACCCTCCAGACTTCACCTTCTCCTTCTCCTTCTTCTACCTCTTCTGATTCACCCTCCAGACTTCACCTTCTCCTTCTCCTTCTTCTGCTTCTTCTGATTCACCCTGCAGACTTCACCTTCTCCTTCTCGTTATTCTGCTTCTTCTGATTCAACCTCCAGACTTCACCTTCTCCTTCTCCTTCTTCTGCTTCTTCTGATTCACCCTCCAGACTTCACCTTCTCCTTCTCCTTCTTCTGTTTCTTCTGATTCGCCCTCCAGAGTTCACCTTCTCCTTCTCCTTCTTCTGCTTCTTCTGATTCACCCTCCTGACTTCACCTTCTCCTTCTCCTTCTTCTACTTCTTCTGATTCACCCTCCTGACTTCACCTTCTCCTTCTCCTTCTTCTACATCTTCTGATTCACCCTCCAGACTTCACCTTCTCCTTCTCCTTCTTCTGCTTCTTCTGATTCACCCTCCTGGCTTCACCTTCTCCTTCTCCTTCTTCTACTTCTTCTGATTCACCCTCCTGACTTCACCTTCTCCTTCTCCTTCTTCTCCTTCTTCTGCTTCACCCTCCAGACTTCACCTTCTCCTTCTCCTTTTCTACCTCTTCTGATTCACCCTCCAGACTTCACCTTCTCCTTCTCCTTCTTCTGCTTCTTCTGATTCACCCTCCAGACTTCACCTTCTCCTTCTCCTTATTCTGCTTCTTCTGATTCACCCTCCAGACTTCACCTTCTCCTTCTCGTTATTCTGCTTCTTCTGATTCAACCTCCAGACTTCACCTTCTCCTTCTCCTTCTTCTGCTTCTTCTGATTCACCCTCCAGACTTCACCTTCTCCTTCTCCTTCTTCTGTTTCTTCTGATTCGCACTCCAGACTTCACCTTCTCCTTCTCCTTCTTCTGCTTCTTCTGATTCACCCTCCTGACTTCACCTTCTCCTTCTCCTTCTTCTACTTCTTCTGATTCACCCTCCTGACTTCACCTTCTCCTTCTCCTTCTTCTACTTCTTCTGATTCACCCTCCAGACTTCACCTTCTCCTTCTCCTTCTTCTGCTTCTTCTGATTCACCCTCCAGACTTCACCTTCTCATTCTCCTTCTTCTGCTTCTTCTGCTGCGCCCTCCAGACTTCACCTTCTCCTTCTCCTTCTTCTGCTTCTTCTGCTTCACACTCCAGACTTCACCTTCTCCTTCTCCTTCTTCTGCTTCTTCTGCTGCGCCCTCCAGGCTTCACCTTCTCCTTCTCCTTCTTCTGCTTCTTCTGCTTCACCGTCCTGACTTCACCTTCTCCTTCTCCTTCTTCTACTTCTTCTGCTACACCCCCCTGACTTCAACTGCTCCTTCTCCTTCTTCTGCTTCTTCTGATTCACCCTCCTAAATTCACCTTCTCCTTCTCCTTCTTCTGCTTCTTCTGATTCACCCTCCTGACTTCACCTTCTCCTTCTCCTTCTTCTGCTTCTTCTGATTCACCCTCCAGACTTCACCTTCTCCTTCTCCTTCTTCTGCTTCTTCTGATTCACCCTCCAGACTTCACCTTCTCCTTCTCCTTCTTCTGCTTCTTCTGCTTCACCCTCCAGACTTCACCTTCTCCTTCTCCTTCTTCTGCTTCTTCTGCTACACCCTCCTGACTTCACCTTCTCCTTCTCCTTCTTCTACTTCTTCTGATTCACCCTCCAGACTTCACCTACTCCTTCTCCTTCTTCTGCTTCTTCTGCTTCACCCTCCAGACTTCACCTTCTCCTTCTCCTTCTTCTGCTTCTTCTGCTTCGCCCTCCAGACTTCACCTTCTCCTTCTCCTTCTTCTGCTTCTTCTGCTTCACTCTCCTGACTTCACCTTCTCCTTCTCCTTCTTCTACTTCTTCTGATTCACCCTCCAGACTTCACCCTCTCCTTCTCCTTCTTCTGCTTCTTCTGCTTCACCCTCCAGACTTCACCTTCTCTTTCTCCTTCTTCTGCTTCTTCTGCTGCGCCCTCCAGACTTCACCTTCTCCTTCTCCTTCTTCTGCTTCTTCTGATTCACCCTCCAGACTTCACCTTCTCCTTCTCCTTCTTCTACTTCTTCTGATCCACCCTCCTGACTTCACCTTCTCCTTCTCCTTCTTCTGCTTCTTCTGCTTCACCCTCCAGACTTCACCTTCTCCTTCTCCTTCTTCTGCTTCTTCTGCTTCACCCTCCTGACTTCACCTTCTCCTTCTCCTTCTTCTACCTCTTCTGATTCACCCTCCAGACTTCACCTTCTCCTTCTCCTTCTTCTGCTTCTTCTGATTCACCCTCCAGACTTCACCTTCTCCTTCTCCTTATTCTGCTTCTTCTGATTCACCCTCCAGACTTCATCTTCTCCTTCTCGTTATTCTGCTTCTTCTGATTCAACCTCCAGACTTCACCTTCTCCTTCTCCTTCTTCTACTTCTTCTGATCCACCCTCCTGACGTCACCTTCTCCTTCTCCTTCTTCTGCTTCTTCTGATTCACCCTCCTGGCTTCACCTTCTCCTTCTCCTTCTTCTACTTCTTCTGATTCACCCTCCTGACTTCACCTTCTCCTTCTCCTTCTTCTCCTTCTTCTGCTTCACCCTCCAGACTTCACCTTCTCCTTCTCCTTCTTCTACCTCTTCTGATTCACCCTCCAGACTTCACCTTCTCCTTCTCCTTCTTCTGCTTTTCTGATTCACCCTCCCGACTTCACCTTCTCCTTCTCCTTATTCTGCTTCTTCTGATTCACCCTCCAGACTTCACCTTCTCCTTCTCGTTATTCTGCTTCTTCTGATTCAACCTCCAGACTTCACCTTCTCCTTCTCCTTCTTCTGCTTCTTCTGATTCACCCTCCAGACTTCACCTTCTCCTTCTCCTTCTTCTGTTTCTTCTGATTCGCCCTCCAGACTTCACCTTCTCCTTCTCCTTCTTCTGCTTCTTCTGATTCACCCTCCTGACTTCACCTTCTCCTTCTCCTTCTTCTACTTCTTCTGATTCACCCTCCTGACTTCACCTTCTCCTTCTCCTTCTTCTACTTCTTCTGATTCACCCTCCAGACTTCACCTTCTCCTTCTCCTTCTTCTTCTTCTTCTGATTCACCCTCCAGACTTCACCTTCTCCTTCTCCTTCTTCTGCTTCATCTGCTGCGCCCTCCAGACTTCATCTTCTCCTTCTCCTTCTTCTGCTTCTTCTGCTTCACACTCCAGACTTCACCTTCTCCTTCTCCTTCTTCTGCTTCTTCTGCTGCGCCCTCCAGGCTTCACCTTCTCCTTCTCCTTCTTCTGCTTCTTCTGCTTCACCGTCCTGACTTCACCTTCTCCTTCTCCTTCTTCTACTTCTTCTGCTACACCCCCCTGACTTCACCTGCTCCTTCTCCTTCTTCTGCTTCTTCTGATTCACCCTCCTAAATTCACCTTCTCCTTCTCCTTCTCCTGCTTCTTCTGATTCACCCTCCTGACTTCACCTTCTCCTTCTCCTTCTTCTGCTTCTTCTGATTCACCCTCCAGACTTCACCTTCTCCTTCTCCTTCTTCTGCTTCTTCTGATTCACCCTCCAGACTTCACCTTCTCCTTCTCCTTCTTCTGCTTCTTCTGCTTCACCCTCCAGACTTCACCTTCTCCTTCTCCTTCTTCTGCTTCTTCTGCTTCACCCTCCTGACTTCACCTTCTCCTTCTCCTTCTTCTACTTCTTCTGATTCAACCTCCAGACTTCACCTACTCCTCCTTCTTCTGCTTCTTCTGCTTCACCCTCCAGACTTCACCTTCTCCTTCTCCTTCTTCTGCTTCTTCTGCTTCGCCCTCCAGACTTCACCTTCTCCTTCTCCTTCTTCTGCTTCTTCTGCTTCACTCTCCTGACTTCACCTTCTCCTTCTCCTTCTTCTACTTCTTCTGATTCACCCTCCAGACTTCACCCTCTCCTTCTCCTTCTTCTGCTTCTTCTGCTTCACCCTCCAGACTTCACCTTCTCTTTCTCCTTCTTCTGCTTCTTCTGCTGCGCCCTCCAGACTTCATCTTCTCCTTCTCCTTCTTCTGCTTCTTCTGATTCACCCTCCAGACTTCACCTTCTCCTTCTCCTTCTTCTACTTCTTCTGATCCACCCTCCTGACTTCACCTTCTCCTTCTCCTTCTTCTGCTTCTTCTGCTTCACCCTCCAGACTTCACCTTCTCCTTCTCCTTCTTCTGCTTCTTCTGCTTCACCCACCAGACTTCACCTTCTCCTTCTCCTTCTTCTGCTTCTTCTGCTTCACCCTCCTGACTTCACCTTCTCCTTCTCCTTCTTCTACCTCTTCTGATTCACCCTCCAGACTTCACCTTCTCCTTCTCCTTCTTCTGCTTCTTCTGATTCACCCTCCAGACTTCACCTTCTCCTTCTCCTTATTCTGCTTCTTCTGATTCACCCTCCAGACTTCACCTTCTCCTTCTCGTTATTCTGCTTCTTCTGATTCAACCTCCAGACTTCACCTTCTCCTTCTCCTTCTTCTGCTTCTTCTGATTCACCCTCCTGACTTCACCTTCTCCTTCTCCTTCTTCTCCTTCTTCTGCTTCACCCTCCAGACTTCACCTTCTCCTTCTCCTTCTTCTACCTCTTCTGATTCACCCTCCAGACTTCACCTTCTCCTTCTCCTTCTTCTACTTCTTCTGATACACCCTCCAGACTTCACCTTCTCCTTCTCCTTCTTCTACTTCTTCTGATTCACCCTCCAGACTTCATCTTCTCCTTCTCCTTCTTCTGCATCTTCTGATTCACCCTCCAGACTTCACCTTCTCCTTCTCCTTCTTCTACTTCTTCTGATTCACCCTCCAGACTTCACCTTCTCCTTCTCCTTCTTCTACTTCTTCTGATTCACCCTCCAGACTTCACCTTCTCCTTCTCCTTCTTCTACTTCTTCTGATTCACCCTCCAGTCTTCACATTCTCCTTCTCCTTCTTCTGTTTCTTCTGCTTCAGCCTCCAGACTTCACCTTCTCCTTCTCTTTCTTCTGATTCTTCTGATTCACCCTCCAGACTTCACCTTCTCCTTCTCCTTCTTCTACTTCTTCTGATTCACCCTCCAGACTTCACCTTCTCCTTCTCCTTCTTCTACTTCTTCTGATTCACCCTCCAGTCTTCACATTCTCCTTCTCCTTCTTCTGTTTCTTCTGCTTCAGCCTCCAGACTTCACCTTCTCCTTCTCTTTCTTCTGATTCTTCTGATTCACCCTCCAGACTTCACCTTCTCCTTCTCCTTCTTCTGATTCTTCTGATTCACCCTCCAGACTTCACCTTCTCCTTCTCCTTCTTCTGCTTCTTCTGATTCACCCTCCTGGCTTCACCTTCTCCTTCTCCTTCTTCTACTTCTTCTGATTCACCCTCCTGACTTCACCTTCTCCTTCTCCTTCTTCTACTTCTTCTGCTTCACCCTCCAGACTTCACCTTCTCCTTCTCCTTCTTCTACCTCTTCTGATTCACCCTCCAGACTTCACCTTCTCCTTCTCCTTCTTCTGCTTCTTCTGATTCACCCTCCAGACTTCACCTTCTCCTTCTCCTTATTCTGCTTCTTCTGATTCACCCTGCAGACTTCACCTTCTCCTTCTCGTTATTCTGCTTCTTCTGATTCAACCTCCAGACTTCACCTTCTCCTTCTCCTTCTTCTGCTTCTTCTGATTCACCCTCCAGCCTTCACCTTCTCCTTCTCCTTCTTCTGTTTCTTCTGATTCGCCCTCCAGACTTCACCTTCTCCTTCTCCTTCTTCTGCTTCTTCTGATTCACCCTCCTGACTTCACCTTCTCCTTCTCCTTCTTCTACTTCTTCTGATTCACCCTCCTGACTTCACCTTCTCCTTCTCCTTCTTCTACATCTTCTGATTCACCCTCCAGACTTCACCTTCTCCTTCTCCTTCTTCTGCTTCTTCTGATTCACCCTCCAGACTTCACCTTCTCATTCTCCTTCTTCTGCTTCTTCTGCTGCGCCCTCCAGACTTCACCTTCTCCTTCTCCTTCTTCTGCTTCACACTCCAGACTTCACCTTCTCCTTCTCCTTCTTCTGCTTCTTCTGCTGCGTCCTCCAGGCTTCACCTTCTCCTTCTCCTTCTTCTGCTTCTTCTGCTTCACCCTCCTGACTTCACCTTCTCCTTCTCCTTCTTCTACTTCTTCTGATTCACCCTCCTGACTTCACCTTCTTCTACTTCTTCTGCTTCACCCTCCAGACTTCACCTTCTCCTTCTCCTTCTTCTACTTCTTCTGATTCACCCTCCAGACTTCACCTTCTCCTTCTCCTTCTTCTACTTCTTCTGATTCACCCTCCAGACTTCACCTTCTCCTTCTCCTTCTTCTACTTCTTCTGATTCATCCTCCAGACTTCACCTTCTCCTTCTCCTTCTTCTGCTTCTTCTGATTCACCCTCCAGACTTCACCTTCTCCTTCTCCTTATTCTGCTTCTTCTGATTCACCCTCCAGACTTCACCTTCTCCTTCTCCTTCTTCTGCTTCTTCTGATTCACCCTCCAGACTTCACCTTCTCCTTCTCCTTCTTCTGCTTCTTCTGATTCACCCTCCAGACTTCACCTTCTCCTTCTCCTTCTTCTACTTCTTCTGATTCACCCTCCAGACTTCATCTTCTCCTTCTCCTTCTTCTGCTTCTTCTGATTCACCCTCCAGACTTCACCTTCTCCTTCTCCTTCGTCTACTTCTTCTGATTCACCCTCCAGACTACACCTTCTCCTTCTCCTTCTTCTACTTCTTCTGATTCACCCTCCAGACTTCACCTTCTCCTTCTCCTTCTTCTGTTTCTTCTGATTCACCCTCCAGACTTCACCTTCTCCTTCTCCTTCTTCTACTTCTTCTGATTCACCCTCCAGACTTCACCTTCTCCTTCTCCTTCGTCTACTTCTTCTGATTCACCCTCCAGACTACACCTTCTCCTTCTCCTTCTTCTACTTCTTCTGATTCACCCTCCAGAGTTCACCTTCTCCTTCTCCTTCTTCTGCTTCTTCTGATTCACCCTCCTGACTTCACCTTCTCCTTCTCCTTCTTCTACTTCTTCTGATTCACCCTCCTGACTTCACCTTCTCCTTCTCCTTCTTCTACATCTTCTGATTCACCCTCCAGACTTCACCTTCTCCTTCTCCTTCTTCTGCTTCTTCTGATTCACCCTCCTGGCTTCACCTTCTCCTTCTCCTTCTTCTACTTCTTCTGATTCACCCTCCTGACTTCACCTTCTCCTTCTCCTTCTTCTCCTTCTTCTGCTTCACCCTCCAGACTTCACCTTCTCCTTCTCCTTTTCTACCTCTTCTGATTCACCCTCCAGACTTCACCTTCTCCTTCTCCTTCTTCTGCTTCTTCTGATTCACCCTCCAGACTTCACCTTCTCCTTCTCCTTATTCTGCTTCTTCTGATTCACCCTCCAGACTTCACCTTCTCCTTCTCGTTATTCTGCTTCTTCTGATTCAACCTCCAGACTTCACCTTCTCCTTCTCCTTCTTCTGCTTCTTCTGATTCACCCTCCAGACTTCACCTTCTCCTTCTCCTTCTTCTGTTTCTTCTGATTCGCACTCCAGACTTCACCTTCTCCTTCTCCTTCTTCTGCTTCTTCTGATTCACCCTCCTGACTTCACCTTCTCCTTCTCCTTCTTCTACTTCTTCTGATTCACCCTCCTGACTTCACCTTCTCCTTCTCCTTCTTCTACTTCTTCTGATTCACCCTCCAGACTTCACCTTCTCCTTCTCCTTCTTCTGCTTCTTCTGATTCACCCTCCAGACTTCACCTTCTCATTCTCCTTCTTCTGCTTCTTCTGCTGCGCCCTCCAGACTTCACCTTCTCCTTCTCCTTCTTCTGCTTCTTCTGCTTCACACTCCAGACTTCACCTTCTCCTTCTCCTTCTTCTGCTTCTTCTGCTGCGCCCTCCAGGCTTCACCTTCTCCTTCTCCTTCTTCTGCTTCTTCTGCTTCACCGTCCTGACTTCACCTTCTCCTTCTCCTTCTTCTACTTCTTCTGCTACACCCCCCTGACTTCAACTGCTCCTTCTCCTTCTTCTGCTTCTTCTGATTCACCCTCCTAAATTCACCTTCTCCTTCTCCTTCTTCTGCTTCTTCTGATTCACCCTCCTGACTTCACCTTCTCCTTCTCCTTCTTCTGCTTCTTCTGATTCACCCTCCAGACTTCACCTTCTCCTTCTCCTTCTTCTGCTTCTTCTGATTCACCCTCCAGACTTCACCTTCTCCTTCTCCTTCTTCTGCTTCTTCTGCTTCACCCTCCAGACTTCACCTTCTCCTTCTCCTTCTTCTGCTTCTTCTGCTACACCCTCCTGACTTCACCTTCTCCTTCTCCTTCTTCTACTTCTTCTGATTCACCCTCCAGACTTCACCTACTCCTTCTCCTTCTTCTGCTTCTTCTGCTTCACCCTCCAGACTTCACCTTCTCCTTCTCCTTCTTCTGCTTCTTCTGCTTCGCCCTCCAGACTTCACCTTCTCCTTCTCCTTCTTCTGCTTCTTCTGCTTCACTCTCCTGACTTCACCTTCTCCTTCTCCTTCTTCTACTTCTTCTGATTCACCCTCCAGACTTCACCCTCTCCTTCTCCTTCTTCTGCTTCTTCTGCTTCACCCTCCAGACTTCACCTTCTCTTTCTCCTTCTTCTGCTTCTTCTGCTGCGCCCTCCAGACTTCACCTTCTCCTTCTCCTTCTTCTGCTTCTTCTGATTCACCCTCCAGACTTCACCTTCTCCTTCTCCTTCTTCTACTTCTTCTGATCCACCCTCCTGACTTCACCTTCTCCTTCTCCTTCTTCTGCTTCTTCTGCTTCACCCTCCAGACTTCACCTTCTCCTTCTCCTTCTTCTGCTTCTTCTGCTTCACCCTCCTGACTTCACCTTCTCCTTCTCCTTCTTCTACCTCTTCTGATTCACCCTCCAGACTTCACCTTCTCCTTCTCCTTCTTCTGCTTCTTCTGATTCACCCTCCAGACTTCACCTTCTCCTTCTCCTTATTCTGCTTCTTCTGATTCACCCTCCAGACTTCACCTTCTCCTTCTCGTTATTCTGCTTCTTCTGATTCAACCTCCAGACTTCACCTTCTCCTTCTCCTTCTTCTACTTCTTCTGATCCACCCTCCTGACGTCACCTTCTCCTTCTCCTTCTTCTGCTTCTTCTGATTCACCCTCCTGGCTTCACCTTCTCCTTCTCCTTCTTCTACTTCTTCTGATTCACCCTCCTGACTTCACCTTCTCCTTCTCCTTCTTCTCCTTCTTCTGCTTCACCCTCCAGACTTCACCTTCTCCTTCTCCTTCTTCTACCTCTTCTGATTCACCCTCCAGACTTCACCTTCTCCTTCTCCTTCTTCTGCTTTTCTGATTCACCCTCCCGACTTCACCTTCTCCTTCTCCTTATTCTGCTTCTTCTGATTCACCCTCCAGACTTCACCTTCTCCTTCTCGTTATTCTGCTTCTTCTGATTCAACCTCCAGACTTCACCTTCTCCTTCTCCTTCTTCTGCTTCTTCTGATTCACCCTCCAGACTTCACCTTCTCCTTCTCCTTCTTCTGTTTCTTCTGATTCGCCCTCCAGACTTCACCTTCTCCTTCTCCTTCTTCTGCTTCTTCTGATTCACCCTCCTGACTTCACCTTCTCCTTCTCCTTCTTCTACTTCTTCTGATTCACCCTCCTGACTTCACCTTCTCCTTCTCCTTCTTCTACTTCTTCTGATTCACCCTCCAGACTTCACCTTCTCCTTCTCCTTCTTCTTCTTCTTCTGATTCACCCTCCAGACTTCACCTTCTCCTTCTCCTTCTTCTGCTTCATCTGCTGCGCCCTCCAGACTTCATCTTCTCCTTCTCCTTCTTCTGCTTCTTCTGCTTCACACTCCAGACTTCACCTTCTCCTTCTCCTTCTTCTGCTTCTTCTGCTGCGCCCTCCAGGCTTCACCTTCTCCTTCTCCTTCTTCTGCTTCTTCTGCTTCACCGTCCTGACTTCACCTTCTCCTTCTCCTTCTTCTACTTCTTCTGCTACACCCCCCTGACTTCACCTGCTCCTTCTCCTTCTTCTGCTTCTTCTGATTCACCCTCCTAAATTCACCTTCTCCTTCTCCTTCTCCTGCTTCTTCTGATTCACCCTCCTGACTTCACCTTCTCCTTCTCCTTCTTCTGCTTCTTCTGATTCACCCTCCAGACTTCACCTTCTCCTTCTCCTTCTTCTGCTTCTTCTGATTCACCCTCCAGACTTCACCTTCTCCTTCTCCTTCTTCTGCTTCTTCTGCTTCACCCTCCAGACTTCACCTTCTCCTTCTCCTTCTTCTGCTTCTTCTGCTTCACCCTCCTGACTTCACCTTCTCCTTCTCCTTCTTCTACTTCTTCTGATTCAACCTCCAGACTTCACCTACTCCTTCTCCTTCTTCTGCTTCTTCTGCTTCACCCTCCAGACTTCACCTTCTCCTTCTCCTTCTTCTGCTTCTTCTGCTTCGCCCTCCAGACTTCACCTTCTCCTTCTCCTTCTTCTGCTTCTTCTGCTTCACTCTCCTGACTTCACCTTCTCCTTCTCCTTCTTCTACTTCTTCTGATTCACCCTCCAGACTTCACCCTCTCCTTCTCCTTCTTCTGCTTCTTCTGCTTCACCCTCCAGACTTCACCTTCTCTTTCTCCTTCTTCTGCTTCTTCTGCTGCGCCCTCCAGACTTCATCTTCTCCTTCTCCTTCTTCTGCTTCTTCTGATTCACCCTCCAGACTTCACCTTCTCCTTCTCCTTCTTCTACTTCTTCTGATCCACCCTCCTGACTTCACCTTCTCCTTCTCCTTCTTCTGCTTCTTCTGCTTCACCCTCCAGACTTCACCTTCTCCTTCTCCTTCTTCTGCTTCTTCTGCTTCACCCACCAGACTTCACCTTCTCCTTCTCCTTCTTCTGCTTCTTCTGCTTCACCCTCCTGACTTCACCTTCTCCTTCTCCTTCTTCTACCTCTTCTGATTCACCCTCCAGACTTCACCTTCTCCTTCTCCTTCTTCTGCTTCTTCTGATTCACCCTCCAGACTTCACCTTCTCCTTCTCCTTATTCTGCTTCTTCTGATTCACCCTCCAGACTTCACCTTCTCCTTCTCGTTATTCTGCTTCTTCTGATTCAACCTCCAGACTTCACCTTCTCCTTCTCCTTCTTCTGCTTCTTCTGATTCACCCTCCTGACTTCACCTTCTCCTTCTCCTTCTTCTCCTTCTTCTGCTTCACCCTCCAGACTTCACCTTCTCCTTCTCCTTCTTCTACCTCTTCTGATTCACCCTCCAGACTTCACCTTCTCCTTCTCCTTCTTCTACTTCTTCTGATACACCCTCCAGACTTCACCTTCTCCTTCTCCTTCTTCTACTTCTTCTGATTCACCCTCCAGACTTCATCTTCTCCTTCTCCTTCTTCTGCATCTTCTGATTCACCCTCCAGACTTCACCTTCTCCTTCTCCTTCTTCTACTTCTTCTGATTCACCCTCCAGACTTCACCTTCTCCTTCTCCTTCTTCTACTTCTTCTGATTCACCCTCCAGACTTCACCTTCTCCTTCTCCTTCTTCTACTTCTTCTGATTCACCCTCCAGTCTTCACATTCTCCTTCTCCTTCTTCTGTTTCTTCTGCTTCAGCCTCCAGACTTCACCTTCTCCTTCTCTTTCTTCTGATTCTTCTGATTCACCCTCCAGACTTCACCTTCTCCTTCTCCTTCTTCTACTTCTTCTGATTCACCCTCCAGACTTCACCTTCTCCTTCTCCTTCTTCTACTTCTTCTGATTCACCCTCCAGTCTTCACATTCTCCTTCTCCTTCTTCTGTTTCTTCTGCTTCAGCCTCCAGACTTCACCTTCTCCTTCTCTTTCTTCTGATTCTTCTGATTCACCCTCCAGACTTCACCTTCTCCTTCTCCTTCTTCTGATTCTTCTGATTCACCCTCCAGACTTCACCTTCTCCTTCTCCTTCTTCTGCTTCTTCTGATTCACCCTCCTGGCTTCACCTTCTCCTTCTCCTTCTTCTACTTCTTCTGATTCACCCTCATGACTTCACCTTCTCCTTCTCCTTCTTCTACTTCTTCTGCTTCACCCTCCAGACTTCACCTTCTCCTTCTCCTTCTTCTACCTCTTCTGATTCACCCTCCAGACTTCACCTTCTCCTTCTCCTTCTTCTGCTTCTTCTGATTCACCCTCCAGACTTCACCTTCTCCTTCTCCTTATTCTGCTTCTTCTGATTCACCCTGCAGACTTCACCTTCTCCTTCTCGTTATTCTGCTTCTTCTGATTCAACCTCCAGACTTCACCTTCTCCTTCTCCTTCTTCTGCTTCTTCTGATTCACCCTCCAGCCTTCACCTTCTCCTTCTCCTTCTTCTGTTTCTTCTGATTCGCCCTCCAGACTTCACCTTCTCCTTCTCCTTCTTCTGCTTCTTCTGATTCACCCTCCTGACTTCACCTTCTCCTTCTCCTTCTTCTACTTCTTCTGATTCACCCTCCTGACTTCACCTTCTCCTTCTCCTTCTTCTACATCTTCTGATTCACCCTCCAGACTTCACCTTCTCCTTCTCCTTCTTCTGCTTCTTCTGATTCACCCTCCAGACTTCACCTTCTCATTCTCCTTCTTCTGCTTCTTCTGCTGCGCCCTCCAGACTTCACCTTCTCCTTCTCCTTCTTCTGCTTCACACTCCAGACTTCACCTTCTCCTTCTCCTTCTTCTGCTTCTTCTGCTGCGTCCTCCAGGCTTCACCTTCTCCTTCTCCTTCTTCTGCTTCTTCTGCTTCACCCTCCTGACTTCACCTTCTCCTTCTCCTTCTTCTACTTCTTCTGATTCACCCTCCTGACTTCACCTTCTTCTACTTCTTCTGCTTCACCCTCCAGACTTCACCTTCTCCTTCTCCTTCTTCTACTTCTTCTGATTCACCCTCCAGACTTCACCTTCTCCTTCTCCTTCTTCTACTTCTTCTGATTCACCCTCCAGACTTCACCTTCTCCTTCTCCTTCTTCTACTTCTTCTGATTCATCCTCCAGACTTCACCTTCTCCTTCTCCTTCTTCTGCTTCTTCTGATTCACCCTCCAGACTTCACCTTCTCCTTCTCCTTATTCTGCTTCTTCTGATTCACCCTCCAGACTTCACCTTCTCCTTCTCCTTCTTCTGCTTCTTCTGATTCACCCTCCAGACTTCACCTTCTCCTTCTCCTTCTTCTGCTTCTTCTGATTCACCCTCCAGACTTCACCTTCTCCTTCTCCTTCTTCTACTTCTTCTGATTCACCCTCCAGACTTCATCTTCTCCTTCTCCTTCTTCTGCTTCTTCTGATTCACCCTCCAGACTTCACCTTCTCCTTCTCCTTCGTCTACTTCTTCTGATTCACCCTCCAGACTACACCTTCTCCTTCTCCTTCTTCTACTTCTTCTGATTCACCCTCCAGACTTCACCTTCTCCTTCTCCTTCTTCTGTTTCTTCTGATTCACCCTCCAGACTTCACCTTCTCCTTCTCCTTCTTCTACTTCTTCTGATTCACCCTCCAGACTTCACCTTCTCCTTCTCCTTCGTCTACTTCTTCTGATTCACCCTCCAGACTACACCTTCTCCTTCTCCTTCTTCTACTTCTTCTGATTCACCCTCCAGACTTCACCTTCTCCTTCTCCTTCTTCTGTTTCTTCTGATTCACCCTCCAGACTTCACCTTCTCCTTCTCCTTCTTCTGCTTCTTCTGATTCACCCTCCAGACTTCACCTTCTCCTTCTCCTTCTTCTGCTTCTTCTGATTCACCCTCCAGACTTCACCTTGTCCTTCTCCTTCTTCTACTTCTTCTGATTCACCCTCCAGACTTCACTTCTCCTTCTCCTTCTTCTGCTTCTTCTGATTCACCCTCCAGACTTCACCTTCTCCTTCTCCTTCGTCTACTTCTTCTGATCCACCCTCCTGACGTCACCTTCTCCTTCTCCTTCTTCTGCTTCTTCTGATTCACCCTCCTGGCTTCACCTTCTCCTTCTCCTTCTTCTACTTCTTCTGATTCACCCTCCTGACTTCACCTTCTCCTTCTCCTTCTTCTCCTTCTTCTGCTTCACCCTCCAGACTTCACCTTCTCCTTCTCCTTCTTCTACCTCTTCTGATTCACCCTCCAGACTTCACCTTCTCCTTCTCCTTCTTCTGCTTCTTCTGATTCACCCTCCAGACTTCACCTTCTCCTTCTCCTTATTCTGCTTCTTCTGATTCACCCTCCAGACTTCACATTCTCCTTCTCGTTATTCTGCTTCTTCTGATTCAACCTCCAGACTTCACCTTCTCCTTCTCCTTCTTCTGCTTCTTCTGATTCACCCTCCAGACTTCACCTTCTCCTTCTCCTTCTTCTGTTTCTTCTGATTCGCCCTCCAGACTTCACCTTCTCCTTCTCCTTCTTCTGCTTCTTCTGATTCACCCTCCTGACTTCACCTTCTCCTTCTCCTTCTTCTACTTCTTCTGATTCACCCTCCTGACTTCACCTTCTCCTTCTCCTTCTTCTACTTCTTCTGATTCACCCTCCAGACTTCACCTTCTCCTTCTCCTTCTTCTTCTTCTTCTGATTCACCCTCCAGACTTCACCTTCTCCTTCTCCTTCTTCTGCTTCATCTGCTGCGCCCTCCAGACTTCATCTTCTCCTTCTCCTTCTGCTGCTTCTTCTGCTTCACACTCCAGACTTCACCTTCTCCTTCTCCTTCTTCTGCTTCTTCTGCTGCGCCCTCCAGGCTTCACCTTCTCCTTCTCCTTCTTCTGCTTCTTCTGCTTCACCGTCCTGACTTCACCTTCTCCTTCTCCTTCTTCTACTTCTTCTGCTACACCCCCCTGACTTCACCTGCTCCTTCTCCTTCTTCTGCTTCTTCTGATTCACCCTCCTAAATTCACCTTCTCCTTCTCCTTCTCCTGCTTCTTCTGATTCACCCTCCTGACTTCACCTTCTCCTTCTCCTTCTTCTGCTTCTTCTGATTCACCCTCCAGACTTCACCTTCTCCTTCTCCTTCTTCTGCTTCTTCTGATTCACCCTCCAGACTTCACCTTCTCCTTCTCCTTCTTCTGCTTCTTCTGCTTCACCCTCCAGACTTCACCTTCTCCTTCTCCTTCTTCTGCTTCTTCTGCTTCACCCTCCTGACTTCACCTTCTCCTTCTCCTTCTTCTACTTCTTCTGATTCAACCTCCAGACTTCACCTACTCCTTCTCCTTCTTCTGCTTCTTCTGCTTCACCCTCCAGACTTCACCTTCTCCTTCTCCTTCTTCTGCTTCTTCTGCTTCGCCCTCCAGACTTCACCTTCTCCTTCTCCTTCTTCTGCTTCTTCTGCTTCACTCTCCTGACTTCACCTTCTCCTTCTCCTTCTGCTACTTCTTCTGATTCACCCTCCAGACTTCACCCTCTCCTTCTCCTTCTTCTGCTTCTTCTGCTTCACCCTCCAGACTTCACCTTCTCTTTCTCCTTCTTCTGCTTCTTCTGCTGCGCCCTCCAGACTTCACCTTCTCCTTCTCCTTCTTCTGCTTCTTCTGATTCACCCTCCAGACTTCACCTTCTCCTTCTCCTTCTTCTACTTCTTCTGATCCACCCTCCTGACTTCACCTTCTCCTTCTCCTTCTTCTGCTTCTTCTGCTTCACCCTCCAGACTTCACCTTCTCCTTCTCCTTCTTCTGCTTCTTCTGCTTCACCCACCAGACTTCACCTTCTCCTTCTCCTTCTTCTGCTTCTTCTGCTTCACCCTCCTGACTTCACCTTCTCCTTCTCCTTCTTCTACCTCTTCTGATTCACCCTCCAGACTTCACCTTCTCCTTCTCCTTCTTCTGCTTCTTCTGATTCACCCTCCAGACTTCACCTTCTCCTTCTCCTTATTCTGCTTCTTCTGATTCACCCTCCAGACTTCACCTTCTCCTTCTCGTTATTCTGCTTCTTCTGATTCAACCTCCAGACTTCACCTTCTCCTTCTCCTTCTTCTGCTTCTTCTGATTCACCCTCCTGACTTCACCTTCTCCTTCTCCTTCTTCTCCTTCTTCTGCTTCACCCTCCAGACTTCACCTTCTCCTTCTCCTTCTTCTACCTCTTCTGATTCACCCTCCAGACTTCACCTTCTCCTTCTCCTTCTTCTACTTCTTCTGATACACCCTCCAGACTTCACCTTCTCCTTCTCCTTCTTCTACTTCTTCTGATTCACCCTCCAGACTTCATCTTCTCCTTCTCCTTCTTCTGCATCTTCTGATTCACCCTCCAGACTTCACCTTCTCCTTCTCCTTCTTCTACTTCTTCTGATTCACCCTCCAGACTTCACCTTCTCCTTCTCCTTCTTCTACTTCTTCTGATTCACCCTCCAGACTTCACCTTCTCCTTCTCCTTCTTCTACTTCTTCTGATTCACCCTCCAGTCTTCACATTCTCCTTCTCCTTCTTCTGTTTCTTCTGCTTCAGCCTCCAGACTTCACCTTCTCCTTCTCTTTCTTCTGATTCTTCTGATTCACCCTCCAGACTTCACCTTCTCCTTCTCCTTCTTCTACTTCTTCTGATTCACCCTCCAGACTTCACCTTCTCCTTCTCCTTCTTCTACTTCTTCTGATTCACCCTCCAGTCTTCACATTCTCCTTCTCCTTCTTCTGTTTCTTCTGCTTCAGCCTCCAGACTTCACCTTCTCCTTCTCTTTCTTCTGATTCTTCTGATTCACCCTCCAGACTTCACCTTCTCCTTCTCCTTCTTCTGATTCTTCTGATTCACCCTCCAGACTTCACCTTCTCCTTCTCCTTCTTCTGCTTCTTCTGATTCACCCTCCTGGCTTCACCTTCTCCTTCTCCTTCTTCTACTTCTTCTGATTCACCCTCCTGACTTCACCTTCTCCTTCTCCTTCTTCTACTTTTTCTGCTTCACCCTCCAGACTTCACCTTCTCCTTCTCCTTCTTCTACCTCTTCTGATTCACCCTCCAGACTTCACCTTCTCCTTCTCCTTCTTCTGCTTCTTCTGATTCACCCTCCAGACTTCACCTTCTCCTTCTCCTTATTCTGCTTCTTCTGATTCACCCTGCAGACTTCACCTTCTCCTTCTCGTTATTCTGCTTCTTCTGATTCAACCTCCAGACTTCACCTTCTCCTTCTCCTTCTTCTGCTTCTTCTGATTCACCCTCCAGCCTTCACCTTCTCCTTCTCCTTCTTCTGTTTCTTCTGATTCGCCCTCCAGACTTCACCTTCTCCTTCTTCTGCTTCTTCTGATTCACCCTCCTGACTTCACCTTCTCCTTCTCCTTCTTCTACTTCTTCTGATTCACCCTCCTGACTTCACCTTCTGCTTCTCCTTCTTCTACATCTTCTGATTCACCCTCCAGACTTCACCTTCTCCTTCTCCTTCTTCTGCTTCTTCTGATTCACCCTCCAGACTTCACCTTCTCATTCTCCTTCTTCTGCTTCTTCTGCTGCGCCCTCCAGACTTCACCTTCTCCTTCTCCTTCTTCTGCTTCACACTCCTGACTTCACCTTCTCCTTCTCCTTCTTCTGCTTCTTCTGCTGCGTCCTCCAGGCTTCACCTTCTCCTTCTCCTTCTTCTGCTTCTTCTGCTTCACCCTCCTGACTTCACCTTCTCCTTCTCCTTCTTCTACTTCTTCTGATTCACCCTCCTGACTTCACCTTCTTCTACTTCTTCTGCTTCACCCTCCAGACTTCACCTTCTCCTTCTCCTTCTTCTACTTCTTCTGATTCACCCTCCAGACTTCACCTTCTCCTTCTCCTTCTTCTACTTCTTCTGATTCACCCTCCAGACTTCACCTTCTCCTTCTCCTTCTTCTACTTCTTCTGATTCATCCTCCAGACTTCACCTTCTCCTTCTCCTTCTTCTGCTTCTTCTGATTCACCCTCCAGACTTCACCTTCTCCTTCTCCTTATTCTGCTTCTTCTGATTCACCCTCCAGACTTCACCTTCTCCTTCTCCTTCTTCTGCTTCTTCTGATTCACCCTCCAGACTTCACCTTCTCCTTCTCCTTCTTCTGCTTCTTCTGATTCACCCTCCAGACTTCACCTTCTCCTTCTCCTTCTTCTACTTCTTCTGATTCACCCTCCAGACTTCATCTTCTCCTTCTCCTTCTTCTGCTTCTTCTGATTCACCCTCCAGACTTCACCTTCTCCTTCTCCTTCGTCTACTTCTTCTGATTCACCCTCCAGACTACACCTTCTCCTTCTCCTTCTTCTACTTCTTCTGATTCACCCTCCAGACTTCACCTTCTCCTTCTCCTTCTTCTGTTTCTTCTGATTCACCCTCCAGACTTCACCTTCTCCTTCTCCTTCTTCTACTTCTTCTGATTCACCCTCCAGACTTCACCTTCTCCTTCTCCTTCGTCTACTTCTTCTGATTCACCCTCCAGACTACACCTTCTCCTTCTCCTTCTTCTACTTCTTCTGATTCACCCTCCAGACTTCACCTTCTCCTTCTCCTTCTTCTGTTTCTTCTGATTCACCCTCCAGACTTCACCTTCTCCTTCTCCTTCTTCTGCTTCTTCTGATTCACCCTCCAGACTTCACCTTCTCCTTCTCCTTCTTCTGCTTCTTCTGATTCACCCTCCAGACTTCACCTTCTCCTTCTCCTTCTTCTACTTCTTCTGATTCACCCTCCAGACTTCACTTCTCCTTCTCCTTCTTCTGCTTCTTCTGATTCACCCTCCAGACTTCACCTTCTCCTTCTCCTTCGTCTACTTCTTCTGATTCACCCTCCAGACTACACCTTCTCCTTCTCCTTCTTCTACTTCTTCTGATACACCCTCCAGACTTCACCTTCTCCTTCTCCTTCTTCTGTTTCTTCTGATTCACCCTCCAGACTTCACCTTCTCCTTCTCCTTCTTCTACTTTTTCTGATTCAGCCTCCAGACTTCACCTTCTCCTTCTCCTTCTTCTACTTCTTCTGATTCACCCTCCAGACTTCATCTTCTCCTTCTCCTTCTTCTGCTTCTTCTGATTCACCCTCCAGACTTCACCTTCTCCTTCTCCTTCTTCTACTTCTTCTGATTCACCCTCCAGACTTCACCTTCTCCTTCTCCTTCTTCTACTTCTTCTGATTCACCCTCCAGTCTTCACCTTCTCCTTCTCCTTCTTCTGTTTCTTCTGCTTCACCCTCCAGACTTCATCTTCTCCTTCTCCTTCTTCTGCTTCTTCTGATTCACCCTCCAGACTTCACCTTCTCCTTCTCCTTCTTCTACTTCTTCTGATTCACCCTCCAGACTTCACCTTCTCCTTCTCTTTCTTCTGCTTCTTCTGATTCACCCTCCAGACTTCACCTTCTCCTTCTCCTTCTTCTGATTCTTCTGATTCACCCTCCAGACTTCACCTTCTCCCTCTCCTTCTTCTGCTTCTTCTGATTCACCCTCCAGACCTCACCTTCTCCTTCTCCTTCTTCTACTTCTTCTGATTCACCCTCCTGACTTCACCTTCTCCTTCTCCTTCATCTACTTCTTCTGCTTCACCCTACAGACTTCACCTTCTCCTTCTCCTTTTTCTACTTCTTCTGATTC